>NC_084800.1:78930502-79233532 GCF_963169125.1 Humulus lupulus
AGCATTGAGCTCCACGCTGCGATAATCTTTCTTCTCTCGCTATTTAGCTGCATTTACACTTGGTCCATATGCTAATTTTGTTTTTTTTATGCCAGGCTCTTGCTGTCGATGCTCAGCTTAATTATAAGTTGAACAACGAAGTTCACTTGAGCATGACTCTTGCTCAGGAGGCGAAGGATCTTCAACTCAAACTGAGTGACGAGCTCAAGGAAACAAAAGCAAAGGTGGAGGCAGGAGCTGAGGAGCTAAAGGCCAAGACTTCCGAGCTTGAAAAGCTGAATGCCCGGCTCGTAGAGCTTGAAAATGAGAATACTCGGGTCAAGGAGACCAATGCCAAGCTTGAAGAGGAGTAGGCCACCACTTTTCGAGATTATGGAAGGTGAAAAGAGTCGTCTTCTCAAGGAGTTTAAGGAGAAGAAGGACCGGGCAGTCGACATGGCCATGTACAGAATCTGGGCCAACAATGTCAACCTCGACACCAGCTTCTTAGGCCCTCTTGAAGCGAAGCTTGTGGCCCAATGGCAGGCTCAGCTAGATGATGAGAAGACTGCTCGAGATAAGGTGGAGAGAGCCGAAGGGGACGCTGATGCTGAGAAGGCCAAGGAGAATGTTCCTCCTTCTTAATTCTTGCATCGGGGCTGTGTCCCTTTGAATCTTTTGTAATGGCCCTTTTTATTTTTTATTTTTTTATGCCCATAGGGCTGAGACAATTTTACAGCTCGTGAAAGAGCTGTCCTTTATGATATTACTTTTTTGAATTAACTTTAATACACTTTGCTTTACATTTCTTGGGTCGAAATATTTTACATAATTTAACATGGCAAAGCATTCTTCGAGGTCATCAACATGTTTATTGTTAAGTTGAGATTTGACTAACATATCGTCAACGTAAACTTCCATGTTATTCCCTATTTGTTCGGAGAACATCATGTTCACGAGCCGCTGGTAAGTGGCTCCAGCATTTTTGAGCCCGAATGGCATGACGTTATAACAATATAACCATTTGTCTATTATGAAGCTCGTATGCTCTTGGTCAGGGGCATGCATGGCAATTTGGTTATATCCAGAATAGGCATCCATGAACGACATGAGTCCATGCCCTGCTGTGGCGTCCACGAGCTGGTCGATCTGTGGTAAAGGAAAACAGTCCTTAGGACAGGCCTTATTGAGGTCCGAGTAGTCAATGCAGGTTCACCACATCCCGTTAGGCTTTGGGAGTAGCACCTGGTTGGCTACCCAATTGGGGTAAAAAGCATCCCTGATGAATCGGTTTGCTTTTAACCTGTCGACCTCCTCTTTAAGGGCCTTCTTCCTATCATCATCCAGTAGTCTTCGCTTTTGCTGCTTCGGCAAGAAGCTTTTATCGATATTTAACGCGTGGCTCACTACATTTGGACTTATTCCTATCATGTCCGAATGTGACCATGCGAAGACATCTTGGTTCTTCTTCAAAAAGCAAACTAATTGCTATTTGGTTTCTTCGTGGAGGTTTTAGCCGACCTTTACCATTTTCGGGGGGTCTGATTCTTCGAGCCTGACTTCTTTGAGCTCTTCCAATGGTTCGAGATCAGCTCTTTCCTCCACTCTTGGGTCGATTTCTTCATCTATTTCCAGGACTATCCCGTCCTTATTCTAAATAATGACGAGCGCTTATGCGCTCGCCTGCTTCTTTCCTTTTATGGAAATTCTATAGCATTCCCTCCCGGCTAACTGGTCTCCCTTCAGCGTCTCGATACCACTAGAAGTCAAGCACTTGATGGCCAAATGCCTTACAGACGAGACTGCCCCTAGCCCTACTAGGGCGGGTCTCCTGAGCAGCATGTTGTAGGCCGATGGTAGGTCCACTACTACAAACTCCATCATCTTGGTTGCTGAGACTGGGTAGTCTCCCAAGGTCACAGGGAGTTCAATGGACCCCATACAGGCAATCCCCTCTCCTGAAAAACCGTACATTGTCGTTGCACAAGCTTTTAGGTCTCGAAGCGTGAGTCCCATCTTTTCTAAGGTGGCCTTGTAGAGAATGTTCACTGAGCTCCCATTATCAATGAGAAATTGGTGAACCCTCTTATTCGCGAGCTGGAGTGTGATGACCAGTGGGTCATTGTGAGGAAACTAAACATGGGACGCATCGTCCTCAGTAAAGGTTATCGGCTGAGATTCAATCTTTTGGTACTTTGGAGATCTAGGTTCGAGTTCATAAGGGGACCTGTCCCCAGTTTTTAGCTCGTTCACGTATCGCTTTTGGGCATTCTTGCCTGATCCTGCGAGGTGAGGCCCACTCGAGATGGTTATCACATCTTCTCCATCAATTAGAGGGGGTTTATCTTCTTCCCTAGCCCAGGAATTGTTGTTTTGGGCAGGCAGCAGCGCAGTTGTCCTCTGGCTAGTAGAAGCCTGGTTATTGTTCTAGTTCCTGACATACTTCCTGAAGTATCCTCTCGAGATCAACCCTTCGATCTCGTCCTTCAGTTGCCTGCATTCATCAGTAGTGTGCCCAGTGTCTCTGTGAAATCGACAATATTTACTGGAGTCTTTCTTGGACTTTTGATTTCTCATGGGGTCTGGACGCCTGAAAGGGACCTGGTTTTCATTAGCCAGGTAAATATTCTCCCGAGACCGTTGAGCTCGGTGTATACCTTGTACATGGAGAAATACCTCTCCCCTTTCTTCTTATTTCCCCCTTCTGCCTCAGGGTTACTTCCTTCATTCTTCTTCCTTTTGGAAGGGTTTTCTGCAGGGGGTTTCGAGGCTGATGGGTCTGCCGAGGTCGAGGCAGAGTTTACGTTTATCGTTGTAGTTATGGGCTGAGAGGTCATATTCAGCATTGACCTCGCCTCTTTTACATTGACAAACCTTTGAGCTCGTCGATTAAACTCGATTAAGGACCTCACAGGCTTCCTCTGCATATCTTCCCAGAGGGGACTTCCCGGCATTACCCCTGCTTGGATGGCCATTAAATAACCGTTGTTGTCTATATCCCGAGCTCGGGCGACTTCCAGATTGAACCTTGTAAGGTAGCTCTTTAACGTTTCATTTGGTTGTTACCGAACGTTGGTCAAGGTCGATGCCTCGGGTCTTACCCCGATCATGGCTCTAAAATGCTTCTTGAAGTCTTTCGATAGCTGATCCCAAGAAGTGATTGAATGTCTCTTATATTTTTTGAACAATTTTTTGCTGGTCTTGTAAGCGATGTTGGAATTAACATGCATCTGAGCTCGTAACCCACATTACTTGCTCTCATTATGGTGTTAAATGTGCTCAAATGACTGTACGGGTCGGATTTCCCTTCAAGAGGCGGGACATGAGGAATCTGAAACCCTTGAGGAAACGGAGTGTTGGAAATATGGGGAGCGAATGGTTCGAGCTCCTCATCAGAATCCTTGTCCCGACTCCGACCTCGCTTATTCTGTAAGAGCCTAAATGCTCTTTTAAGTTGATCAATTCTATCCTGAACTGGGTCCAAAGGGGGTCTCGCCTAAAATTGGCTATCATTGATCACAATTCCAGGCTAGCGTCTTCGCAGGGGATCTTTACGCCCATTTAGGCGATCTCTCAGGTCCGAGTTCGAGGGACTACCATTACCCCGATTCTGATTCAGGTGCTCCTGCAGGTCGGGTTGGTTCCTTTGGTTCCCAGTATTTCTACGTCCTTGATCATACATGCTGACTGATCTGGTGTCCCCTGAGTCGTCGCTGGCGAGGCTTGTCGCATGATTTTTCTGAGATGGATTTCTTTCATGCTGCCACGTCTCTGCTGTAATGCCCCAAATTCCCTAATAAGGTTTAGGACCTTGATTAGGAGGCCGGGAGGGCCATAAATGATTTATTATAGTATTTAATGATTATATGCATATTTATGTGAATTATATTATTATATGGTGGTGAATGCATGAATATGGGAGAATTTATTATTATGAGGGTAATTTGTTAATTTGGCCACTGTGGGCGTAATTGTATATTTTGGGTGCATGGTTGTGATTAGTTAATATAGCCACATTATAACGTGGATTGGTTCGAGCTTTTTGGCATGAGACGATCATGAGATGTAAGTGTTCGGTCTAGTCATAACGGGTTTAAGTTCGGGGCTCGGGGTGAGTCTCGGGGTGAATATAATGGTTAGAGCATTACCGGGAATTAAAGGGCAATGGGATATGATTTATTGGTATTTGGGAATATTGAGAATAGCGGGAATTGGAGAGCGTTAATTATAATTAACGAGATAGGCGGGAAATGACGGTTTTACCCTTGGAAGCTTTTAAAGGGGTTTATTTGGCTTAAGGGCAATATGGTCTTTTGACCTTAAAGATTTATATCAGCCTTAGGAATTTTGGAAGGCTGTGGATTGATATTAAAACAGAGCCTATCCTCTCTTTCTCCCTTCCTTCCCGTACAAGTTCTCCTTCACCCTCTTCTTTAAGTTTTGAGAGCCTATCTTGAGGAAGCAAGCTAGGGAGTCAAGCTTGGGGAGGTTTAGCTTGAGTTCAGCCATTGGGAAGGATTCAAATCATGTTTGGGGTAAGTTTCTACCATTAATTTCTGGTTCATACTTTGTTTTGAGTTTTAGCTTTTGACTTGTGAATCACTTGTAGAAAGTTTGAATTAATGGAGGTTTGGGTGATGTTTACTTTGGGTTTTGATGAGGGTGAGTTGTAGAGGAGGTTTGGTGGTTGAATTGGGTGTTAGGTTGGGGTTTGGGACAAGTTTGAAGGGCTGGTTTGAGAGGAAAACACAGGGGAGAGTTGGCTGGTGCGTGCTGCCATTTTGGGAATTCTGGGTATTGAGCCGCGGCATGGCTGTGGTGCGCCGCGACTCAAGGCGTCTGGTAGGGGGAAACCCTCTCTGTTTCAGGGCGCGCCGCGGCACAGCAAGGGAGGGCCGCGGCCCTTAAGCCCATTTTGACCAAAAACATGTTTTTAGCTTGGGGATTCAAGCCATAGGCCTCGGGGTTGAACCTAGTACCCGGTTAAGTGGGGATTGGTGTTCCGGAGGCTAGATATTGATTGGGGAACTTATGTTGATCATTTTTATTGATGATACCTTATATTTGGTTATGACTAGGTGACCGCTAAAGGACTAAAAGTTGATCGTTCTCAAGGGTCGTTCTTTTAATCGTTCTAGCTCGACTTTGAGGTAAGAAAACTGCACCATGTGTATATGTGACATGCATAGCTATTATGATGCATGTTTGTTGATTAATGAGTATGACATGCGTGGTTATTATTGATGCATGTCGGTTGATTATTATGTATGACATGCATGGCTATTCTTGATGCATGTTGGTTGACTGTTAAACGTGACATGCATGGCTATTCTTGATGCATGTTGGTTGACTGTTAAACGTGACATGCATGGCTGTTATTGGTGCATGTTGGATTGCTGGATATATTGCATATGATGCATGAGAAACATGTGATTAGGACATGCTTTGTATACTGGGTATGATATTGTTCAGAGCTTGAGCCTCTGTGGTTGTACATGGTCCTAATTATACTGGTATCTATTTAGTAAGCATGCTAAATACCTTGTTTATGGATATTGAACATGTGGTATATGATTGGTGGCATGACTTTCTTGTGTATGGCACTGACTAGTCAGGGACCGACTCTAAAGTCGAGAATCATGCATTGAATGGCTCTATGGCATTAATGCTAGACCGACCCTAGGGTCGAAGAACTTATAAGCGCTTGCCTGGTCTATGATCAGATGTTTATAGCCAAGGTATATGACCCCAGTGACTGTTTGTCACATGGCTAGGGGATGCTGTCCATAGCACGACTCTAGAGTCGGGAGGAAGGTTATGTTGGTGACCATTCACCATGCACCTGTCCTAATCAAACTTATGAAAGGATCACTTATCAGTTAAGCCCTGGTGACTCTAACGTCACATGGCTGGAGGGAGAGATGCTCATTATTGTGACTTTTGGCTATTGTCACCTATTTGTTTGGACTGATAGTCCCGAATGGTTATTATGAACGTTGCTGATATTATATCATGCTTTATTGTGTTTTCTTGCTGGGCTTCGGCTCACGGGTGCTACGTGGTGCAGGTAAAGACAAGAGGAAGCTGGACCATCCTTGAGTTGGAGAGCTTAGGTGAAGACGTGTACATATGCAGCTGCTCGTCCGCCACGACCGAGGTTTAAAGTGGAACTATGGTTGAACCCTGTTTTGCCGCTTAGAACGGCCTCTTGTAAATATTTTCTGTAATAAACTCTGAAACTTTATTTTCAGGATCCCAATATATATATATTAGACGTTCTAGTGAAACATTACATCATAGCCAAGGTTTTTAATCCCTAAACCGCTAATCATACTTAGTTCACGTTTTTGGCCAAATGACTCGGTTAGCGAGTTTAGCACTGTTTACAAGGCACACCGTAACGGTCCCTGGAGTTTGGGGCGTTACATCTGCAGTGCAAGACCAAGACATTTGGCTTCTCATAGGCTAGGCGCCTCTCCGTTCCCTAGTAGCTTCTCTATTCCCCTATTTCCGTCTTGCCCACCTTTCCTCATCACCCTGATTTGGTTGTGTGTTCCTCCGAGGTGGTGAGGGATATCTTATTGGCGATGGAGGGAACCGTATGGGTGACGGTGGCTGCCACCCATTTCGGGGTCTGGATGGTCCCGAGTTCGCCCGTGCCGGGTCGGTAACATTCTGCGTGTTACCAGGAGTCTGAGTCCGAGCCTCTGCATGGGCTCGATTATTCCCAGTTTCTGCTGGTAATTCTACAGTTGAGTTAACTGGAGCCCTAGCTCGAGTGTTTCTTCAGGGCCTCGAAGGAGCAGGTTGTTCTGCCGGTGGCAGAGGTTTCTCGGTTCTTCTTGTGGCAGCATTTTTTCGAGGTCGCCCACGAGACCTGCGGGGAGGAACATGAACATCCCGTGGAGGTGGGGCTTGGTTCTCATGCGGAGGTTGAGGCTGAGCCACCTGCGCCTCCACAACTAACCTAGCCAACTCCTCGTTCTGCTTCTTGGCCTCAGCCAACTGTTTTCTTAACTGTTGATTCTCAAGTTCCATAATGGGGACATACCGTTCGGGATTATAATACATGTCCTCATTGTCCCTGCGAGCCGGAGGTGCTGGAGGTCCTTGAGAATCGGAGGACTCACTTCTCTCTTCAGGTTCTGGATTTGTCATTGGCTACTTCCCAAGACGTCGTGGATAGTTTTCTTCAGGAATATTCTAGTCATTCGCAGCCATAGCTAATCAGGGATTGTACTGCTTAAGACTCTCAATGAAAGCACCAAACTGTTGACGCTGTTTTTCGTCAACTTAAAATGTAGAGCAATTAAACAATAGGAACTATAACACAGATGAATAATACATTAGAACAACAAGAATTTTACGTGGTTCAGCAGTTAACTCTGCCTAGTCCACGAGTCTATTTTATTAAGACTTTGGAGTTTTCTGGAAATCCTTCAGGGATGAATTCTCCAGAATTTCTCTCAAGATATCAAAAGATCCCTATGTTTACCATAAATCAGTTGCTGATGATGTTGCAAGGATTTTCGACACGTGGCGGACACGTAGCAGAGATACGGCTTGCCTATCAACCAACATTATTTCCACATGAAAAGATCAAGTTTTATATACGACCAGCTTGGTCGTATATTCCATTCATTTATGTAAAGATCTGTACAGTTGTGATGATATTCGAGAATATCTCTTCATTATGACCTGCAAATCCGATCATTAAGGATAGATATTATTTTCTAATTCATGTAACTCTTCCAGAGCCTATATATACACAAGAAATAGCTCAAGGAGGGGGGTCGATCTTTTTCTTTCGGAATTATACTACTATTATTCATCATTGTATTGTTTTCTTCTTCTAAGGTCTGTGAAACTCAGGAACCCTAGTTCTTTGATCACATCTTGGGAGCTCAATATTAATAATAGTATCAAGTGGACGTAGGTCATTACCAATCACTGGAGCCGAACCATTATAAATCTTTGTGTTCTTTATCTTTCCATTAGATCATTTTCTCAAGCTCTTTATTACTTTCTTGTCGTTTTCTAGACTCTGTGTCGTTGACCAAAATCAGGGTCAACATTCTGGTGCTTTCATTGAGCGACTTGAATCCAAGAAAATCTAATGGGAAAGACTACCAAGAAGACTGGACAGGCTGTTGCCGCACCATGCCAGCCTCCTCCCCCAAATATGGCTGAATACGAACCTCATTTGGAGTTCAATGAGGAGGAAGTGGACTCTGAGGCCCTGAAGACAACACTGGGGGTGTTGCAGGATGAGTTGGCCACTCTGAGGGCCAATCAGGAAAGTGCCACCGAGATAATAGCGTCACAGCAGAGAGAGATAGAGCGCCAGTGCCAAGAGCTGAGCGAACGACAGACGGAGATGGACCGTCGTCAGAGGGATGCCATGGCAGCCCTGAAGCAACCCTCCAGTTGGCTAGGAATCAGGCTGCGCCTGCCTTGCAGCCTGATCAACCCCCAAGCGGGCCACCTCAAAGAGGTCCCAATCCTAGCCCTCCGCTCCATCCAACAAGCCCTCAAAGGCCGGAACAGCCACCGATGCCTCAGGATGATATCCCACCTAGGGATCCTGAGACGCAGCCTTCGTCTCAGGCTGGTTGAGGAAATCCCCCGCGCCCGAGGCAGAATAGGGCCGGGCAATAGCCCCGTAACCCTAGACGCCCAGGGGGTGAAGAGCCGCATCCACCGAGCAGGGGACAGTGTCCTTCTGCCAACAGAAGGAACTCATGACCCCCCACGGCATGACAATACACGGGGACCCACCGACCAACGCAGGCCTCCCCCTAACGCCCGGGAAGTGCCAGCCTAAGGAGGCAACAGAGGAAACAGTCGGTCCCACCATAGCCAGTCAAGGTTCAGAGATGGCCACGGCTACAATGAGGCTGACTTAGGCAGAGGGAATGCTGGTTGGTGGAACGAGGAGAGAGGTGGAGGCAGAAGCCCCCCACCAGACAAAACAACGTCTTTAGCCGGCTCAGAGCCAGCGAGCAACGGCGAAGAGACGATGAAATGAGGGATGTACTCAACGACTGCCGAGAAAGGCACGATGAATACATCCCCCCAGCACCAGAGGCCCCAGCAATTCCTGAAGCTGCTCAGGCTCAAATCGATGCTCTGAACCAGGCTGTGCAGCAGCTGGTCGGGGGGTGGACATCGCATATCGAGTACGATCGGAGGAGAGGCACCCCTTTCGTACAAAGGATTGTTGTGGCAGAAACCCCCAGCAAGTTCAAGATGCCGACTCTGCCAACAAATTTTCGATACAGATGGACATTCAGAAAGTCTCTGAAGATGCTCGCTGCAGGATCTTCCCAGCGACCCTTTCTGATGCCCCTCAGGAGTGGTTCTTTAAGTTCCCTCCTGCAAGTATAATATCCTAGTAGATGTTCGTGAAGGAGTTTTACAGACAGTTCTATGCGGGTCGTGTGCACCCCACCGAGGCAAACCAACTGGTCGAGATACGCTAGAAAGAAGGGGAGCTTTGAAGGAGTACGTTCAGCGCTTCATGCGAGTCGCAGCAGGAGCCAAGACTGTGGGCGATGAAGGCAAGATGATGGCCTAACCGCTAGGGTTAGGCGCCATTCTCCCCTCTGGAGTAGCCTCAAGAAGTATAGGGTTAAAACTACTCAGGAGTTTTTAGATCGAGTTAATTGGTACATCAAGCTCGAGGACGCAATTGCCAATGAAGGCAAATCGCCAGCAAAAGACAAGGGGCCCAAAGAAGAACCTGCCAAAGCCGCCAACGGGTCTAAGCCCAATGGCAACGACAAAGGCAATGGAAAGAATGGTGGAAAGCGGGCGAATGGCGAACCCTCACCCCAAAAATAATCGGCATGAACCAAAATTCACCAATTACACCGCCCTTGTTGAAAGCCGAGCCAAGGTTTTCCAAGCAACTAGTTCGAGCGTACCCTATAGACGACCCGCGCCCATAAGAAAAGATATCTCCAAGAGAGATTCAACAAATTTCTGTCGTTACCATAACGACTACAGGCACGACACCAATGAGTGTAACCAGTTGAAGGACGAGATTGAGTTCCTGATAAGACAGGGACACTTAAGAAGATATGTACGAGCTGCGGGAGGTTCTCAGTGAGAGGCTCAAGGTGGCAACGAGTCGGTGCCTGCACGCCAGCGCTCGCCAACTTTACAGCCAGCTCCCATGGCAGGTACCCTACTCACCATCTGCGGAGGCCCACCTCTTGCAGGAGATAGTGGAAAAGCGAGGGAACAATATGCTCGAACCCTACGCCACGACCAGGACATCGAGATGATGAGTGTCGAGGATCGTGCACCAAAAAAGGCTCGAACAGAGGAGGAACTGATCACCTTCTCTGACGACGCCCAGCATGTGCGATTCCCACACTCCGATCTGCTGGTCGTGGATGTCCAAATTGCAAATATGATGGTGAAGAGGGTGTTGGTCGATATAGGAAGTTCAGTCAACATCCTATATAAGTCCTTGCTGGAAAGGATGAAATTGTCCGTTAAGGACCTAGAACCATGCAACCAAACCATTTATGGTTTTTCTAGAGAAGGGCTCGCCCCAGTGGGGTCAATTAGACTCCCAGTCACAGCAGGTACTGTGCCGGCTAATAGGACATTACTCACTACTTTTATAGTAGTTGATTGTCCTTCAACGTATAATGTCGTGATAGGGAGACCAATTCTGGTTGACCTTCGAGCCGTCACTTTTGTATGGCACCTTGCCATGACATTCCCAACAGACGCAGGAGTAGGATGCGTGTTGGGAAACCAGCGGGAGGTGAGAGAATGCTACAATGCCTCGATCACCAAGGCAAAAAAGGGTGTATCGAGGGATGCCGCCGGGAAGGAGTTGCAAATGGCATCTGATGTTCAAGCCCGCTCAGGTGATAATCTCACCAAATAGGGCGTTGCCCAAAGTGAGGATAGAGACTTAGATCCTCGTGTTGGGAATTTCGAAGAAGAAGTAGGCCCCATCGAGGACCTTGATGAGGTCCAACTCGATGAGGAAAATTCGACCAAAGTTGTGAAAGTCGGTAAAAACTTAGAGACAACAACAAAACAAGCACTGGTGGAGTTTTTAAAGAGAAATTAGGACGTCTTTGCCTGGTCGCATAAAGACATGGTTGGGATAGATCCTACAATCATCAGCCATGTCCTGAATATTGACAAAAGCTTTCCACCCGTGCAACAGAAAAGAAGGTTGCTCGACAAAGACCGATCGAAAGCTTTGAAGGAAGAAGTCAAGAAGCTGAAGGAGAATGGGTTCATCAGGGTGGCGTTTTATCCATCGTGGGTCTCTAATCCCGTACTCGTGCCCAAGCCGAATGGAAAGTGGTGTACATGCGTGGATTTTACAGACCTCAATAAACCCTGCCCCAAAGACTGTTTCCCACTCCCGAGGATCGACCAGTTGGTCAATGCCTCTGTAGGACACGAGATCCTCTCATTCATGGATGCATACTCTGGGTATAATCAGATCAGTATGCATCCCCCTGATGAGGATCACACTAGCTTTCGAACCAATACAGGGCTCCACTGTTACAAAGTAATGCCCTTTGGCTTGAAAAATGCTGGTGCGACTTACCAGAGACTCGTCAACCACATGTTTAAGGAGCTGATCGGGGTAAACATAGAGGTTTACATTGACGACATGCTGGTTAAGTCGAAGAAGACATAAGGACATATAAGGGATTTGCAGGAATGCTTCAACGTCCTTAACAAATATAGGATGAAGCTAAATCCCCTTGAATGTTCCTTCGGAGTTGGATCAGGGAAGTTCTTGGGATTCATAGTTAACTCAAGAGGAATTGAAGCTAATCCCGAGAAAATAAAAGCCCTGATCGAGATGAAGTCACCAGTGAAGATTAAGGATGTCCAAAGCCTAACCGGGAGAATTGCTGCTCTTAGTAGATTTATTTCAAAATCAACGGACAAGTGCGTCCCATTTTAAATCTACTCAGAGGCAATAAGAAATTTGAAAGGATAGATGAGTATGAACAGGCCTTTCAAGCACTAAAAACGCATATGGCGCAGCCACCCATCTTGTCGAACCAGTCGATAAAGAGATTTTGTTCATCTACCTGGCAATCACGAATTACGCTACTAGTGTTGTTCTGGTGAAAGAAGAAGAAGGTGTGTAGAAGGCTGTCTATTACGTAAGCAAAAGGCTAATCGGAGCAGAATTGAGATATCCCCCCATCGAAAGGTTAGCTTACTGCTTGGTATTGGTCTCTAGAAAGCTGCAGCCTTACTTCCAAGCCCATCCGATTACGGTATTGACCGACCAGCCTCTACGGCAAGTCCTGCAAAAGCCAGAGGCTGCCAGAAGATTACTAAAGTGGGCAGTCGAACTCAGGTAGTTCGACATATCTTACCTGCCGCGAGCAGCGATAAAGGGGCAAGCCTTAGCTGACTTCATCACCGAGTTCACAGAGCCCGCGGGTAGCGAGAAGATTGAGGAGCCTAACGAGCCTGAATGTCAAATCCAAGCACCCTCGTGGAAATTATTTATAGACAGTTCATCTAACGAATCCCACACAGGAGTAGGAGTGATATTGATAATGCCATAAGGGCATCGATTTCACTGTGCAATAAGATTTGACTTCACTGCCTCTAACAACGAGGCTGAATATGAAGCATTGCTCACCGGATTGCGGTTAGCCAAGGATATGAACATAAAAGCGCTTGGTGTCTATAGTAATTCTCAGCTAGTCGTGAATCAAATCTTGGGAGAGTATCAGGTGCAAGGGTTGAAGATGGTCGCCTATCTCAACAAAGCAAAGGATTTGTTAGCCCAGTTCGACAAATACACTCTCCAGCAAGTACCTCACGATCAGAATTCCAACGCAGACGCTTTGGCAAAGTTGGCAAGTGCAAAAGATGCTGATACTCTGAACATAGTGCCAGTCGAGCGACTATCTGTGCCCAACATCCAAGCAACAGAAACCACTTTGGTTATCCAGATGACAGATACATGGATGGTGCCATATGAAGAGTATCTATCAAGCGGCGTGCTACCAGCAGACAGAAACAAAGCTAGGACCCTTCAACGACAAGCTGCTAGGTATATCCTGGTCGATGGAATCTTGTATCGAAGGGTATACTCACTGCCACTTCTCAGGTGTATTACAAAGGAGAAAGCCAAAGAGTTGATGAAGGAGGTACACGAAGGCTTTTGCGAGGACCACGCTGGGGGGCAAAGCCTGTCAAAAAAGATCCTAAGGCAGGGATATTTTTGGCCAACCATGAATAGAGACTCCATGGAGTTCGTGCGAAAATGTGACAAGTGTCAAAGGTTTTCTAAAATCCAGGGAGCAGCTCCCAATGAGTTAAAGCAAATGCAGAGTCCATGGCCCTTTGCAGTTTGGGGAATAGATCTAATCGGATCTTTGCCTATGGGGAAAGGTGGTGTAAAGTATGCGGTGGTTGCCGTCGACTACTTCACCAAATGGGCCGAAGCTGAGCCACTCGCGACCATAATGACGAAGAAAGTGCTTGACTTCGTGGTCAAGAACATCATCTGTCACTATAGATTACCAAAGAAGATAGTCTCAGATAACGGCACCCAGTTTGACAGTGATCTATTCACAGACTTCTGCAAACGTCACGATATTATCAAAAGTTTTTCTTCAGTCGCTCATCCCCAGGCGAACGAGCAAGTCGAGGCAGTTAACAAAACGTTGAAGGATACACTGAAGAAAAGACTTGAGGAAGCCAAGGGAGCATGGCCAGAGCAGTTGCCTGAAGTCCTCTGGTCGTACAAAACTTCCCACCAAACAGCAATAGGCCATACCCCATTTTCCTTGGCATACGGGTATGAAGCCATGTTGCCTGTCGAGTTGGATCCACCCTCGCACCGCCGATTAACATACGACCAGGACTCTAACAGCCAGCTACTGATGGAATCCTTGGACTCGATTGATGAAAGGCGTGAACAAGCCCAGCTCCGAGTAGTTGCATACCAGCAAAAGGTCGCCCAGTATTTCAACTCCAAAGTACGAGAAAGAAAATTCAATGTTGGAGACCTTGTGCTCCAAAGAGTTTTCCTTAACACCCGCGACCAAGCTGCTGGAGTACTCGGGCCAAATTGGGAAGGGCCTTACCAGATTGATGAAGTCCTTCACCCAGGCACTTATAAACTTGCACGCTTAAATGGAGATCTCGTTCCTCAATATTGGAATGGAGAACACCTGCTCAAGTATTATCAATGAACAATTCTTCTTAAAGAATTGGCTTGTACAAATTTTACTTTTTACAAGTTTTGTGTAAGATCTTATTGATCACTCGTAAAGACATGCTTAGTCCATTTACTACGAGAATACAAGGGACTGTGCTCAGCCAATCATTTCTTGCCAACTATTGTATTTATTACAAGTATTTGCTCATTACATGTGTTTTTTTGCTGTATTATAATTCTAATCGCATTGCTACGAGCAGTAACGTTCGGGCAGGTTCTAGTCAAGGCAAGTGACCAAGGACTTAAAGCTCCCCGATCACTTGGGGGGCATACAAGGTACAAGTAAGCAAAACATATCGTTAAAAGGTATGTAAACACATGAGCAAAATAAGTGAAAGCATGCAAGGGCACTTAGAGTATTTTTCAAAATTTTGATATTTTGTTAAATCAAACCAAAGTGCTATGCTAAGTTCGGTCATGCAAACAAATAGATGTTATAATAATATGCAAATATATTATAATATCAAAGCGATCTTTTTACACCACGAGCAGTAACTGCTTGGATGTAATTGTTCAAAATAAAAGTAAGAGCAGCCCATGCAGCAAAATCAAAGAAAAATTATATTGTCTTTACATCACGACCTGTAGGTCATGTAGTCAAAAAAGAAAGAAATATAAAAAGAAAAGACTAAGGAGCTTGAGGAGCTGGAGGATCCTGGGGAAGATTCTGGTCGACAGCTTCATTGTCTGCACCCTCCATCCCGGCTGCCAGCGAGATTTCGGGGGAAGCAGGGACCCTCAATCTTTCTTCTTCAGCCAACTGAGCCGTGCAGCGAGCCAGCTCAGCCTCCCTCGCATTCTCAGGAAGATAGTCAAAATTGGCACCCTGATTATGCTTCCAGAAATCATAGAAGCACCTCAGGGTGGCATTTTTATACCTTTCCAAGTTGGCGGCATTGGTCTTCTCCAAGTCCTCAGCCCGACCCTCCAAATCTCCGGTTTCTTGCCTGCTCGCGATTAAGTCAATCTCGAGCTGCTTAGCCACTTTGAATTTAGAGCGGTTGGACTCCTTGTATTGGTCCCTCTGCTCGCGAGCTTTTTCCAAAGACTTCAGCTTCTCCTCCAACTCCTTAGCCAGTTGGGCCTTTTCCGCAGCCACTGCCGCCAGATGATCAACATGTCTGGCCTCAACAGCTTTGAGTTCATCCTCGTGCCATCGCTCTGAGGTCTTGTCCTGCTCGGTGACAGCACCCAAACAGATGCGGCCAGCAGTAAGGGTTAGCATGGCCTGCAATCAGAACAAAAATTAGACAAACAGTAAATTAACGAAGACTTGTTGTCACAAAAGGAGATGACTTATACTAATGAACTCGTTCAGAGCACGGTTCAGAATTGGGTCAACACCCATCATCTCCGTAGCCGCCATTGCCTCTCAGCAGCATTCGTGCTTCGCGATTTTGGTGACCCTCTCCTTGATCAACTTGAAGGCGCGACTAACCATCAAGTTTCCGGTTGAGGCAGGATCCTCCTGCTGAGGTTGGTCGGATGGGGCATTGGGAGAAAGATTCGACCCGGCCATAGTAGATGGAGTCTGTTGCTCATGGGGAAAAGGCGGAGTCGCGGTGGCAGAGGGCCTGTCCTCCGAAGGGCCTGCGTTCCGGGCCTTCTTCGCCTGAGGCTCTTTGCTGCTCTCCCCAGTATGTCTCTTACTGGCTTTCTTCTTGCTTGGAGGGGCAGCAGCAGCCTCTGGGGTGCTGTAAAGATCGAACACGTTGGTAGAGTCCATGCCTGAAAAACAAGAACAAAGTCAAACAGTGAGATAGCATGAATAACCAAACACATTACATCAGAAAAAGAAACAAAAAAGGATTGCAAATTCCAATACTCGAGCTATTATTACTGGTCGCTACACTACAGACTCTACTAGTCTTACACTCATTCTTTGACATGAAGAAGTCTGGCCCTAAGTGTGGAGCATATTTAAAATTGTCGTCCCCGTCGAATAGATGACAGGGAATTAGCAAATTGTCTAAAAGATAAATTACTATACCGTTGTCATCCGACGAGTCGTCAGAGAGGTCAGCAGGCTCGGTGGCCTTCTGCTTTCCTTTCCCTAAGGGGGCCGAGGGCCTCTCTGCTCGGGGAGTGCCAGCAGGTTCCCTGATCGTGACCTCAGTCGGTCTCCTCCGTGGAGGTGATGCTTGAGGTTGGTGCTCGGGTTCCTCTTCGGCGCGAGCACTCCCTGCTGAGGGCCCCCTCGTGTCCAATTGAGGGGCCCAGAGGCCAGCCAACCTAAGGTTAGCCTCTATAACTAGATTCTTGACACTCTTTTCAGCATCAGCCATGCTAGCTAAGAGTGCTGATCTCGACTCCATGCCCATAGTTGGGTTTGGTCGCAGCCACGGGCCTGGAAGACATCAAGAGTTTAAAACATTGTGGGGGAAAACACTAAGTGAAGAAGTTAGCCAGCGATACGAAAGTTTTACCTCCTCGTGCGAAAGCTAGGTTGTCTGCGACCAGGTCAGCCGTAAGGAAGTACTCTTGTTAGTACCTCCCCACGTTTGAGATGTGGGTCATGTCAGTCAGGAAGGTGCGCCCAGTTTCTTGATGACAAAGGTGGAAGAACCCCGTGCCTTCATGGTTGGGGTTAGATTTGAGGTCGAACAGGTAGTTGACCTCATGAGGCGATGGCACGGGCCATTTTTTCTGGCTATATAGGATATAGAGTGCAGCAAGCATCCTATATCCATTTGGGGTTATTTGAAAGGGGGCAACTCCAAAATAGTTGGCCACCCCCTGAAAGAATGGGTGAAGAGGCAAGGTGGCCCCTGGCTCAATATGAAATCGCAACAAGGCGCTATAGGCGCCTCGAGGCAGATTAGCCCTTTGGTCCGGGTTGGGCTTGACTAAGGTCACCCTTGGCAGACCATATTTCCTTAAGTAGTTGGCGATCATTTTGACCGTCACCCTACTTTCAGGGACTACACAACATCCGGCTGAATGGTGTGTCAAGGGTGGGCATGTCTTTGGATGTTTAGGTCGGGAGCATTTTCATCTCGACCACTGGTCGAGGGAGCATCAGCCGCAACAGCAGGCTGATGGGAAGAGTCGGAGGTTTTTCTTTTCTGGGCCTTGGTTTTGGTTCGAGCCATGTTATGGGTCAAGACTGGGGAAGTGTTTGGATTAGTACGAGAAAAGGGAATATCGGGTATCAATGTTCTTCACCCTCGAGCAATTGAGCTAGCAAATCGTCGTCGATGGGTCTTTCTCCTCCCCACGGGTCTTGCATATAAACTGCAAACAAACAAAGGAGGAGATAAGACGCACAGCCTGGGAGCTTATGTTGAAAGTTGGAATAACGTTGCTCGCGTCTACGACCAGCAGCATTCTAACCGAAACACTAAGTTGTATGCGAGAAATTTGAAAAATGGATCAAAAAGTGAAAGTAAAAGTTTTTCTGAAAAAAGCTTTTTCAACTCCAAAGGGGTGGGAAAAACCCAGTTTTTCAGCTAGCCTAAAAATCGAATTTTTACTTTGATTTTACGCCCTAAACCCATGATCCTGACTATCAAACTGATTCCTAACTTCTACAGAGCAAAACTACACTACCCTATCAAGTATCAAACGGTATATACAAAATCTTCACAAATTTCTACCCAAGAACACAAAAAGTTTCAGAGCACAAAAGCAGCATGCATGGCATCTCAAAGGGTTAAACGTCGAAGAAAATTTACCTGAATAAAGATTGGAGATCCTGAAATGGAGTAGCTTTGAGTTTATAGGAGAAATATCCTTAGCAAAGCGACTGAAAACTTTGAAGTTCTGGGCTTTAGCATATAGTTCTTGAGAGTTCTTGGCAAAGAGATGGCATGTAAAGAGTTAAAAGAAGAATGTGGGGATTATTTATAGAAGCTGAGGTGTGCCGAAAGGGGGTAATCATGAGTTACCTTTTTCAAGGCATGGAGGAGTGTAACAGCCGTCGGAATGGTTTCTTGAAAACTGAAAAGGCATGATTGGACATGATTAGGTCACAGTTTTCAAGATCGCATGAGAGGCTCTGACAGATTTTCGTGGGGCATATGAAATGTTAGTTTCTTAAGTTTACTTATTGCTGGTCGCAATAAATAAACTTGGGGGGCAAATGTTTATCCATAAATCAGTTGCTGATGACGTGGCAAGGATTTTTGACACGTGGCAGACACGTAGCAGAGATACGGCTCGCCTATCGACCAGCATTATTTCCACATGAAAAGATCAAGTTTTATATACGACCAGCTTGGTCGTATATTCTGTTCATTCATGTAATGATCTGTATAATTGTAATGATATCCGAGAATATCTCTTCATTATGACCTGCAAATCCGATCATTAAGGATAGATATTATTTCCTAATTCATGTAACTCTTCCTGAGCCTATATATACACAAGAAATAGCTCAAGGAGGGGGATCGATCTTTTTCTTTCGGAATTATACTACTATTATTCATCATTGTATTGTTTTCTTCTTCTAAGGTTTGTGAAACTCAGGAACCCTAGTTCTTTGATCACACCTTGGGAGCTCAATATTAATAATAGTATCAAGTGGATGTAGGTCATTACCAATCACTGGGGCCGAACCACTATAAATCTTTGTGTTCTTTATCTTTCCATTAGATCATTTTCTCAAGCTCTTTATTACTTTCTTGTCATTTTCTAGACTCCGTGTCGTTGACCAAAATCAGGGTCAACACCCTCCTTTACAAATGTTCATAACCTCTCTATTTATAGAGGATTCTCAGAGTTCATTCACACATATTTCGGGAAGATACTCCTATTAATTAATGAAAAATAATGATATTAAATTCTGTAACTCCTATATACAAGGAAACGTCCCCTGAAGACCAGGGGGTGTATAACAGACTTGTTAATATCCCTTTAATGTTGGGATGTTACAACAATAAATATCTTTAAATGCATGGAACGCGTCTCATCAAATGACCCATTAAGTCGTTCGAAGTCGGCAATCAGCATCATGCCGGTCCAGGTATATAGATTAGTTATGAGCTAGCCACCTTACCCCAAGACCAGGTCGGAGCAGGAAAATACCACCAAGGCTGTTACACTCCGAGCTTATACTCATGCCAAGCTCGAGCTACTTGATCCGAAGACACCCGACAACGGATATACCCCGATGCTATGTCTTTCGAGCTTATAAAGAACTTCGAGGTTACATATCTTCGAGGTTGCCGCCTTTGCTTCAAGGGTTTGACATCTGGACCACGAACATGCACTTTAGATATCACGAGCTCACACCTAACGAATCCAGCTTTCGAGGTCACAATCTCAGGTCTCGAAATCTGGGTGTAACATAAACATTATAAAATAAGACCTTGTAAAATACCATATATAGGATAGGATGGTTATTATCACATATTGATAATTGTTATTATTTCTAATAACAAAAAGTCATAGACATAGATCTAGTGGATGCCTTGGGAATAGTAATCTGAGTCAATGTATTCATCTAGTATTCCTCATTTTTTCAAGATGTTTCTTCAAACATTTTGAAAAAATGAGAAGCAGTAGATATCTGCTTACTATCTCCAAGGGATCCACTAGGTCGAAATAGGATAGGTTGGAGTTTAGAATAAGATAATTAAATAATAAAATATTAATGCAATAATTAATAAGATAATTAAATAATAAAATATTAATTTAGTAATTAATAAGATAATTGAATAATAAAATATTAATTTAGTAATTAATAAGATAATTAAATAATAATAAATTAATTCAATAATTATATTATTAATTAATTAAATAATAATCAATTTTTTTAAGATGTTTCTTTAAACATCTTAAAAAAACTGGGGAGTAATAAATATCTGCTTATTATCTCCAAGGGATCCACTAGGTCAGAATAGGGTAGGTTGGAGTTCAGAATAAAATTTATGACAAAATATGTGGAGAAAAATGTATAATATATTGTCAATGTTCTGGGAATTTTCTAAATGTCATTTGCAGGCTTTTAAAGTTTTGAGATAGCTTAGAATATAGACGTTATGCTGCCAAAATTTGGGTAGAGTTAGGGAAATAATAAATAATTAAAAAATAAAAAAATTTAAAAATTTAAGAATAAATTAAAAAATTAGAGGAATAATTTAAAAATAAATCATTAATTATTTAGATGAAAAAATAAGTTTGATAGTTAAAAAAAACTAATCAATTAATTTTTTTATGGTATCATAAGATTTTATAAGACATCATAAAACAGCTAGTGTTAAAAAATATTTCATTTTTTGTTGCTTTTCTTTAGTGATAAAATTTGATCACCAAAGATAGGATAGAAGTTTTATATATTATCACCTAAAGATAATTTTTTCTAAATTATTTTTAATCATGAAAAATCTTAGACCCGTTCGGAGAGGCTGAGTCAGTAAGAACTTTTAAATATTATTCTACGAATTTTCTAGGACAGTATGTGTTCGCATGGATAGTTTGGATATGTTGTGTTCCTATAATTTGATCTATTACTCATTTTAGTGTTTCATTAGTAGAGATTTCAGTATGTATCTCCTTATTTGTTCTCGTAAGTGGGTGGACTTAATTTTAGTTTGTGCACTTATGAGAACCATAGGGAAGTGCTGCCGAAATTTTTAAATAAATGAAACAATTTTAAGGGTGTAGAGTAAATTGTATGTGTATTACAAATCTGAATGGGATAGGTTCTTTACCCTTTTAGAAGTGGAGTGAAAATGTGGATTAGGGCACGCACACACAGCCAATATTAATGTTTAATTATTGTTTATTCTTTTATCGTAGATGTTGATCGATAAGAGTTGGACGACATTAAGGAATCGTAACTGTGATGCTTATTGGAACGGTCTCCAAGCCTTCTTGAAAATGGCAAAAGAACACGTAAACTGCGACGGGAGAATTTTATGCCCATGCATGAGGTGCCTGAAATTTAAAGGACAAACTATATATACGGTGGAGGCTCATGTCTTTGACAAGGGCTTTCAACAGAATTATCAAAAGTGGGTTTACCACAGTGAGGTGGAAGCTGGTGTTGCCAATAAGATAGTTGGGGAGAATGAAGATGTAGACAAGATGGTTGACGTCGTTGACGATTTCATCTTACCGACAAATGCAGAGGAAGCAGATGGTGTGTTTGGCAGTCGAATGGGACAGTATTATGATGAGTTGTTCGACGAGATTGAAGCTGAGTTGTATCCGGGTTTTGATTGGATATCATCCTTAAACTTTTTGGCGAAGTTGATGCATTTGAAAGTTAAGGGGAAGTGGCCAAACAACTCTTTCGATGAATTGTTGAAGTTACTAAAGTTTGCATTTCCGAAAGATAATAAAATTCCCCCAACACACTACGAGGCAAAAAAGAAGCTGAGTAAGTTAGGGTTCGGATATCAATCAATCCATGTCTGTAAATATGATTGTTTCTTATTTTATAATAAGCATGCAAGTACAGATTTATGTCATGTGTGTGGGAGTAGCCGATGGGTCAATGAAAAGAAGGAGAAAAATGTTCCACATAACGTGATGTGTTACTTTCTGTTGACTCCCATATTATAGTGAATGTATAGTTCAAGGCATACAGCTAATGACATGTTATGGAATCATACTGGGAGATCAATAGAAGAATGGTTGATGCGTCATCCGATTGATGGGTCTGAATAAAAAGACTTTGACACCACACATCATGATTTTGCAAAAGATCCTAGAAATTTTCGTCTAGGCTTGGCTGCCGATGGGTTTAATCCTTTTGGCAACATGAGCTTATCATACAACATGTGACCTGTGATTTTGACGAACTACAATCTCCCCTAGCTATGCATGAAGGAGGAGTATTTTATGCTAAATGTGCTTATTCCTTGGCCAAAATCACCGGGTAAAGATATGGATGTATTTCTAAAACCCTTGATGGATGAGTTAAAACAATTGTGGATTAACGGGGTCAACACAAGAGATGGCACAATTAATGAATTGTTCAAGATGTGTGCAGCCCTTCTGTGGACAGTTAACAATTTCCCTTCTCATAGTAGCTTGTCTGGTTGGAGCGGGCAGGGGTACAAAGCATGTCCAACGTGCAATGAAGACACCACTTCCATCCGAGTGATTGGTAAGACATCTTATGTCGGTCATAGGTGATTTTGGAGGATTAATCATAAGTATAGAAAAGATAAAGAATTTGATGGAAAGTTGAGAAAAGAAATCCTCCACAACAGTTTACTTGTCAACAAATTTTAGATCAAGTCATAAGCGCAAGCGAGGTGAAGAGGAAAAAAAGTATTTTCTATGAACTTGATTACTAGAGTTCAAACCAATTAAAACACAACCTAGATGTGATGCATGTCGAAAAGAATGTGTGTGACAGTCTCCTTGGGACATTGTTAAATAATGATAAATCTAAAGACACCACTAACGCAAGACATGATTTAAAAAATATGGGGGTTAGGAAATTGTTGTGGATTTACGAGGATGTTAATAAAATGTTAATGAAACTGCATGCTCCATACGTGTTCACTCCTAAACAGATGCGAGATTTTTCTTAAATTTTGAAATGAGTGAATTTGCTTGATGGTTTCTGTTCTAATATGAAGAAAAAAGTCACAGACAATGACTCAAACATTGTTGGGTAGAAGTCTCATGACTGTCATGTGATAATGCAATGATTACTTGCAATAGGTGTTCGCAAGTTTTTACCATAATCTATATCCACTACCAATACTGAATTGTGTAATTTCTTCAAACAATTGTGTTATAAGATACTGAACGTTTCTGACATGGAGAAAGCTAAAGATGACTTGATTATTATTTTATGGAAGATGGAGTTGATTTTCCCTCCAGCATTCTTTGATATAATGATCCATCTCGTTTTGCACTTTCCTGATGAAGTTATATTGGGAGGACTCGTATTTATGAGGTGGATGTATCCTTTTGAAAAATTCATGAAAAAATTGAAAATCTATGTCACGAATAAAGCTCGTCCTAAAGGATCTATAGAAGAAGTTAATGCTGCAGATGAGGTTTTGACATTTTGTTCAATGTATTTCAAAAGTGTGGAAACAAAATTTAATCAGCCTGATCGTAATGAAGATGCAGCGTATGTGAATCGACACCTCACAGTGTTTGAATCTCAATGTCGTCCACTTAGTAAGGGAATTCCCGTGCCCCTCGATGAAAAATACTCGGAATAAAGTTGAGTGGTTCATATTGAATAATTCTCCAGAAACTGAAGTGTATTTAGAGTAAGTACAACATTAATTTTCACATTATTCTTTGTTCAATCTACTCCCCCCACAATCTTGACACTATTAATTAATTAAAAGGGAACACCTAACTGAGGTACAACAAAGAGATGTGTCCGCTAATCATAAATTGATTCAAAAGAAAGAGTTTTGTTCATGGTTTCATAAAAGGTAACTTATACTTGTAATTAGAAAAATGTTTACTAAAACTTACATTTTCATTCTAATATATTTCTCCATTATTAGATATATGACTTGCACCAACTCAGGTCATTAAAGCATGCTAATGAATTGTTAGCTTTAGCATCTGGGTCGGATCTATTGGCCTACTCCTATCAAACATGTATAGGGAACGAAGTTCGATTTGTTTCATACAATCGAGATCGAAATCGATCTACACAAAATAGTGGAGTGTGTGTTGCTGGAACGGAAGATTTTAACTATTACGGGTAGCTTGAAGAAATACTCCAACTGTCTTTTAGTGGTTCTTATTTGGTGGTATTATTTCGATGTAAATGGTTCAATATAGATTCGAAAAAGAAGAAAACCATCACTGAAAATAATATCACTAGTATCAACATCAGCGGTGAATGATATAAAGATGAACATTCATCGTAGCTAGCCAAGCGAAACAAGTATTCGACATCGATGATCCCGTTAGATGACGAGAATGGAAAGTTGTCCAAGAAGTGAATCATCGGCAAGTTTGGGACTTTTTAGACGCTTTAGATATGATTGCTGATGTTGATGTTGCACATGACACCAACTCATCGAATTTTGTTTTGACTGTGGATCTCGGAGAGTTGGTTGTTCAACAATCTAATGCACCAACGACTCAAGTCAACACGGCCCATCGACCTTCTTTAGTTGTTCAAGATGATGATGGATTTATTAATGACAATGAAGATGATATGGCGGACAGCGTAGAAGAAGCAGAAGATGAGGATAAATTGCTTGTCGACCTTAGTGATGATAATACTGATGATGTGTGCCCGATAAATGTTGATGTAATTAGTGATGATAATGACTATTCTATTTAGTTTTGTATCTAGTGTTAAATGTATTATACATATTGAGAAATAAAAAGTTCGTTTCCAAATAGCATGTTTCAAATTACCTAATCAATTAAAATAATACTCAATAAATTAATTATAAATAAATATTAAATATTAAAATAGATAGGTTAAATTACTGTCGTGTTAGCAGATGTCAGCAAATGTGGCTAGAGCCCACGGTGGAGATGCTGTCGGTGATCCTCCACCAGATCCTACTAGGATCCTGACTACATGCGAGTCAGGTAACTTTTTGTTCTTTTATTCACTCACATATGTTTATCCTGTATATACTAATATTCTATGTATTGTTAATAAAAAAATTATAGAAATCCCAACTAAGAGAAAGGGTCGTGGCGCAGCTATTGGAAAAGATCTAGATGAGAGGCGGCGTAAAAATGGAAAACCACTGGAAGTAACGTTTTGCCCGCGAACGTACAAGGTTGTTGGGGGTGAGCACGCTACTTTTGTCCACCTCGTAGGCACCCAAATTAAAACGAAAGTTGCCGGATATTTCGATTCATTGGAATCAGTGCCTAAACAATACAAGGACCAGGTCCTTGGCATAATCCAGGTAAA
Source organism: Humulus lupulus (assembly GCF_963169125.1). Lineage (NCBI taxonomy): Eukaryota > Viridiplantae > Streptophyta > Magnoliopsida > Rosales > Cannabaceae > Humulus > Humulus lupulus. The sequence continues at coordinate 78,955,537 of NC_084800.1, forward strand.
AAAATATTACATAATTTTTTTAAAATGTGTCTTTAATGTAGTACATATATTATTAATATGTTTATTTTTCAATTTAGTGGTATTATCAAATGGGGGGCCGCAAGGATTTCTCAAAGTGTTTAGATGGTATCAATCAAGAGATGAAAGACCGATACCATCATAGGAAAACAATAAGACACGAACACTTGGAGAAACACTACAATGGAACAGAGGATTGGGACAAGGTTCTAAACAACAAAACCAAGGATGTTAACAAGGAGGAGTGGAAGCAGATCTGTCAGTTATTTACAAGTTCAAAATTTATTGCGCGCTCCGTAAAGAATAAACAAAATCGGAAGAAACAGAAATATTCTTCAACGCAGGGTTAATTTATTGACTCTATAAATTAACCCTGTGTTGTAGAATACTTTTGTTTCTTCCGATTTTCCTTATTCTTTACGGAGTGTGCAATAAATTTCGGACTTGTAAATAACTGACAGGTCTGCTTCCAGTCCTCCTTGTTAACATCTTTGGTTGGGTTGTTTAGAACCTTGTCTTAATCCTCTAGTCCATTGTATTGTTTTTCAAAGTGTATATCTTATTGTTTTCCTATGACGGTATCGGTCTTTCATCTCTCGATTGATACCATCTAAACACTTTGAGAAATCCTTGCGGCCCCCTATTTGATAATACCACTAAATTGAAAAATAAACATATTAATAATATATGTACTATATTAAAGACACACTTTAAAAAATTATGTAATATATTTTTCACCTGGATTATGCTAAGGACTTAGTCCTTGTATTGTTTAGGCACTGATTCCCATGAATCGAAATATCCAGCAACTTTTGTTTTAATTTGGGTGCCTACGAGGCGGACAAAAGCAGTGTGCCCACCCCTAACAACCTTGTACGTTCGCGGGCAAAATGTTACTTCCAATGGTTTTCCATTTTTACGCTTCCTCTCATCTAGATCTTTTCCAATAGCTGCGCCACGACCATTTCTCTTAGTTGGGATTGCTGTAATTTTTTTATTAACAATACATGGAATATTAGTATATAAAGGATAAACAAATGTGAGTGAATAAAAGAAAAAAAAATTACCTGACTCGCATGTAGTCGGGATCCTAGTAGGATCCAGTAGAGGATCATCGCCAGTGTCTCCACCGTGAGCTCTAGCCACATCTGCTGACATCTGCTAACACGACAGTAATTCAACCTATCTATTTTAATATTTAATTTTTTTATAATTAATTTATTGAGTATTATTTTAATTGATTAGGTAATTTGAAACATGCTATTTGGAAACAAACTTTTTATTTCTCAATATGTATAATACATTTAACACTAGATACAAAACTAAGTAGAATAGTCATTATCATCACTAATTACATCAACATTTATCGGGCACACATCATCAGTATTATCATCACTAAGGTCGACAAGCAATTCATCCTCATCTTCTGTTTCTTCTACGTTGCCCGCCATATCATCTTTATTGTCATTAATAAATCCATCATCATCTTGAACAACTAAAGAAGGTCGATGGGCCGTGTTGACTTGAGTCGCTAGTGCATCAGATTGCTGAACAACCAACTCTCCGAGATCCACAGTCAAAACAAAATTCGATGAGTTGGTGTCATGTACAACATCAACATCAACAATCATATCTGAAGCGTCTGGAAAGTCCTAAACTTACCGATGATTCACTTCTTGGACAACTTTCCAATCTCGTCCTCTAAAGGGATCATCGATGTAGAATACTTGTTTCGCTTGGCTAGCTAGTATGAACAGTTCATCTTTATACCATTCACCGCTGACGTTGATGCTAGTGATATTATTTTCAGTGATGGTTTTCTTTTTTTTTGGATCTGTATTGAACCATTTACATCGAAATAATACCACCGAATAAGAACCACTAAAAGACAGTTGGAGTATTTCTTCAAGTTGCCCGTAATAGTTAAAATCTTTTGTTCCAGCAACACACACTCCACTATTTTGTGTAGATCGATTTTGATCTCGATTGTATGAAACAAATCAAACTCCATTCACTATACATGCTTGATAAGAGTAGGCCAATAGATCCGACCCAAATGCTAAAGCTAGCAATTCATCAGCATGCTCTAATGACCCGAGCTGGTGCAAGTCATATATCTAATAATGGAGAAATATATTAGAATGAGAATGTAATTTTTAGTAAACATTTTGCTAATTACAAGTACAAGTTACCTTTTTATGAAACCATGAACGAAACTCTTTCTTTTGAATCAATTTATGATTAGCAGCCACATCTTTTTGTTGCACGTTAGTTAGGTGTTCCATGTTAATTAATTAATATTGTCAAGATTGTGGGAGGAGTAGATTGAACAAAGAATAATGTGAAAATTAATGTTGTACTTACTCTAAATACACTTCAGTTTCTAGAGAATTATCCAATATGAACCACTCAGCTTTATTCCGAGTATTTTTCGTCAAGGGGCACATGAATTCCCTTACTAAGTGGACGACATTGAGATTCAAACACTGTGAGGTGTCGATTCACATACAATGCATCTTGATTACAATCAGGCTGATTAAATTTTGTTTCCACACTTTTGAAATACATTGAACAAAATGTCAAAGCCTCATCTGCAGCATTAACTTCTACTATAGATCCTTTAGGACAAGCTTTATTCCTGACATAGATTTTCAATTTTTTCATTAATTCATCAGGCAAGTGCAAATCCATATGGATCATTATGTCAAAGAATGTTGGAGGGATAATCAACTCCTTCTTGCATAAAGTAATAATCAAGTCTTCTTTAGCTTTCTCCATATCAGAAACATTCAATGTCCTAGAGCACAGTTATTTGAAGAAATTACACAATTCAGTAGTGGTAGTGGATATAGATTCTGGTAAAAACTTGTGAACACCTACTGTAAGTAATTGTTGCATTATCACATGACAATCATGAGACTTCTACCCAACAATGTTTGAGTCATTGTCTATGACTTTTTTCTTCAGATTAGAAAAAAAACCATCAGGCAACTTCACTCCTTTCAAAGATTGACAAAAATCTCACCTCTGTTTAGGAGTGAACACGTATGGAGCATGCGATTTCATTAACCTTTTATTGACATTCTCGTAAATCCACAACGATTTCCTAACCCCCATATTCTTTAAATCATGTCTTGCGTTAGTGGTGTCCTTAGAATTATCATTATCTAACAAAGTCTCAAGGAGACTGTCGCACACATTCTTTTCGACATGCATCACATTTAGGTTGTGTTTTAACTGGTTTGAACTCCAGTAATCAAGTTCATAGAAAATACTTCACTACAAGAATTTCAAGTATTAGCGGTGGGGGACTCCGCCGCTAATAAGGTCTAAATCCGCCGCTAATACGCCGTGCCTAAAAATTTGCCGCTATTAATGATTATTAGCGGCGGACTGACACACCCGCCGCTAATACCTATGTCAGAGGCATTATTATTAGCCGCGGAGTCCGCCGCTAATGTTGTTTTTATAATTTTTTTAAAATTAAAATTTAAATAAATTAATAGATAATATTTATTAAATTTAATTATTTTTAAAAATAATTTATAATATAATTTAACAAAAAAAAACATTTAATTAATTTAAACATAACTAACATTAAAATTAATATAAATAGTTCTAATATTTATCAACCTAGTAAATATCACTATTGTCATTAAAAATAAATAAAGTATTAATTCAGTCCAAATATATAAACTAGTAACTAAATAAAGTCATTAAGATTAATATTGAAATTGTCCTCATCTTCAACATTTTGGTTTGGCTGTGAGGACGACGGCTGTGACGGTGGCTGTGGCGGTGAGGGTGACGGCTGTGGCTGTGGCGGTGAAGGAATATAAGGTGGTTGTGATGATCGTCCGAGAATGAGGTCCCCAAACAGATCTCGAGGCTGTGGCTGTGGCTGTGGCTGCGACCCGCCTCTAACCTCCCAATATCTAACATTAGGTGGCGGAGGCTGCATCGATCCTCCTGGAAAATAGGTAAAACTAAAATATAGTGGAGGAGATTGGGAAGAGGGTCCAAAAGTGTATTGGTTTTGATACTGAGGAGGTTGTTGCGACGACACATGTGGCAGATACATTGGGTGAGGCTAGTACAGCTGCTGTGGCGGATACTGTGAAGGAGGCTAAAACTACTGCTGTGAAGGAGGCTGATACTGCTGCTGTGAAGGAGGCTGGTGCTGCTGTTGTGGCGGTGTATGAAGGTCAGGATTGGCAGTGTTACTCTGAGAAGATGAACCACCTTCGGATTGTGGTGACAAATGCCTCTGCATAAAACTGTCAAACATTGGGTCATACAGTTTACTAGGATGCACAGCTGTCGAAGTCTCAAACGTCTCACGAATTGCCTTCATCATCATAGCCATAACTCTCATATCTTCATTAGGCATTGCAGCAGTATTTGCTTGGGACTGACTTTGATCTGTAGAGCTAGAGGATGTCTTTTTTGCCTTCCCTTTCGCCCTATAACCCACTCCTCTTTGGTAGTCAGATCTCTCCCCGAGTACTTTACTTAGTATCTCGTATTGATCGATCGGGGACGAATCAACGCCAGATACATTCAGAGATGCCTTACTCTGCTGTTGACTTTGCCTCTCAAGCTGTGTCCTCTGAACCTCTGCCGCCATTTTTTCCTATATAAAGATAACATTATAAACAAAAATTAGAAACATTATAAACAATAGAAACAATAAAACAATACTATTCACTTAGATAATCTTGTTGAGCTGCCTCATTGACAAAAGATTTTGTCGATTTTCTCATATGAGCATCCCTCCAAGTATCAACAACATGCGCATCCGGGTTCTCCTATACAAATGTAAACAAAATGTTTCAGAATGTGTTATTTTATAAAATTAAATTAACATCTTCACTTACATATTGGTGACGCTTAGCTGCTAACGACTTTGTGCCATGTGTTGTTACATACTTCATTTGTCTTCTGTTTGCTTGATTTTTAGTGGAACGAGCCAAAAATCTTTCGCTAAAAAACATTTCACAAATAAGCTGCCAAGCCTCCTTAGTGCAATGGTCAGGTGGCTTAGAGAGGACATTCTCCAAATCTTCTGGTCCAGCATAATGATTTTTGAAGTGTCTATGTCTATAGTTATTTCTCTCGCGATATCTTTCCCCTATCTCCTTGTTGAGAATTTCCAGAACTGACTCACGTTGTGGATGACCGTCTATATTATAGTAATACTGCATTAAGAAAAAAAATATTAGATAACTTTGTAAATAATGGAATTAAATAATGAAAAGTACAAGATTTGTAATTTTTTTACCCTCATACGATCAATCACTTGATCCTTAAACTGTTGAGGTACGTCAGCAAAATCCAAATAATGCCCCGGACACAAAATGGAAACTAGAGTGCCCAACATGCGAATAAAAGCTTGATCCTCCTACGCAACCACTTTGTTGGTCACAGGATCAAGCTCTAGATCCAATGGTTTCCCAGCTTTTTTCCTTCGTTCTTCAAGAACATTATTACTAGCAGGGCCACAACATTTTCTTCTCGTCGGCGGGGCTTTAAAATTTATTAACAATAATCAGTATTAGTATTGATGTTATATTTATCTAACAATATAATTTCTAAAAATAATTTTGATATGCAATATTTAACCTGACTCGCAAGATGACGGTGCCTTAGAAGGATCTGGCGGGTCTTGACCCCCACCATCTCCGCCGTGATAAGTAGCTATATCAGCTGACATTATACTTCAGTTTAAAATTTATTAGTTAGTAATTAGCATTAAAATAAAAGTATATCACATTGAATTCATAATAATAATAATTACAAAAAAAAAAACTTTATTATATTTAAATATATAGTTCTGTTACACAAATAGAAAAAACTAAACAGAGTAATCACTATCATTTCCATCAGTAATCGGAGATACATTTTCATCTTCACAAAGCTCAAATATCTTATATTATAATTACAAAAAAAAACTTCATTATATTTAAATACATAGTTCTGTTACACAAATAGAAAAAACTAAACAGAGTAATCACTATCATTTCCATCAGTAATCAGAGACACATTTTCATCTTCACAAAGCTCAACAACCAATTCATCTTCTGCATCTGCAACATCCTCATGTTCTGACATATCAGCTTCGACATCACCATCTTCATCAGCTCCAACATATGCATCAGGTTAATCAGATTGCATAATCAACTCTCCGAGGTCCACAGTCAACACAAAATTTGATGAACTTGTTTCATGTACAACATCAATAACATCATTAACCTCATCAGAATTGTCCTTAATGTCCCAAATCTATTGATGATTAACATCTTCTACAACTTTCCAATCACGACCTCTAAGTAAATCATCGAGATAGAAAACTTGCTTAGCTTGAGTAGCAAGTATGTACGGCTCATCTTTGTACCATTCACCATTGACGTTTATACTGGTAATATTATTTTCAATGACTATTTTCTTCATTCTTGGATTTGTATTAAACCATTTGCACCGAAATAATGCCACTGAATATGCACCAATGAAAGAAAGTATCACTACTTCTTCAAGTGTGCCGTAATAATTAAAACCTTATGTTCCGGCAACAGACACTCCACTATTCTGTGTGGTGCACTTTTTGTCTCGATCGTGTGCAATAAATCGAACACCATTGACTATACAACCTTGGTAAAAGGTTGACAAATGATCTGACCCAGATGCTAAAACTAACAGTTCATCACCATTTTCCAAAGACCCAAGCTTGTACAAGTCATATATCTAAATACATAGAATGATATTAGATTCACAAAATATATCATTAATAAAATCACTGTTCAAAGTTCAAAGCTACCTTTTTATGAAACCACAAACGAAAAAATTTCCTATGCAAATGATCATGATCACCATCTGGGTATTTTTGTTTAATCTCTTGTAGGTGTTCGCTGTTAATTAGAATAGTGTTACGATTCTTGATAACAAAAAACTGATAATAACCACACATGTTCTAATTTATAAGAGAATAAACTTACTCTAACTAAGGCTCAATTTCAGGAGAATTCTCAAGTATGAACCACTCAGCTATTTCACGAGTATTATGATCGAGAGTCTTCAAAGTTCCCTTTGTGAGTGGACGACATTGAGTTTGGAAAACTACAAGATTTCGTGGGATATAAGTTACATCTTCATTTCGATCAAGAAGGTTAAATCTTGTTTCAATGTCTTTGAAATACATTGAACAAAATGTCAAAAGCCTCATCTGCAACATAGCCTTCGCCGATCGACCCTTCAGGGCGAGCTTTATTTCCCACATAATTCTTTAATTTTTTCATGTACCTTTTAAAAGGATACATCCACCTCATAAATACCGGGCCACCCAATATTTCTTCTTCTGGAAAATGTAACACCAAATGAATCATTATGTCAAAAAAAGCTGGAGGAAAAATCAACTCCATCTTGCACAATATCTTAATAAGATCATTTTGTGCTTCCTCCATACCTTTAACATTTAAAGTCCTCGAACATATTTGCCTGAAGAAATTTCACAATTCTGCAATAGTGGTCGATATAGATTTTGGAAGAAACTTGCGAACACCGAGAGAAAGTAATCGTTGCATTATCACATGACAATCGTGTGACTTCAACCCAAGAATATTTGTATCATTCTCGGACACTTTCTTCTTCAAATTTGAACAAAAGCCATCTGGAAATCTAACTCCTTTTATAAACTAACAAAATTGTTGCCTCTGCGCTAGAGTTAACACATAAGGAGCATGCGGCTTCATCAGCTTCCCATTCTCATCTTCATAGATCCACAATGATTCTCTCACACCCATCTTTTTCAAATCATGTCTGGCATTAGTGGTGTCCTTAGATTTATCATTGTCTAATATGGTGCCAAGGAGACTATCACACACATTCTTCTCAACATGCATGACATCTATTTTGTGTTTTAATTTGTTTGTACACCAATACTCAAGCTCGTAAAAAATACTTTTTTTCCTCCAATTACCTTCATCTACTCCTCTTTTACGTTTCACACCCTCAAACTGGACATGTTTTCCTGGAACTTGCGCTGCAAGAGCATTAACTTGTTCTAGTATATCCTCACAAGTAAACCGTCTTGGAGGACGTCTTCTCTCAACTTCTCCATCGAACTCTTTGTCTCTTCTCATTCGATGAGTACTTGGCAAGAATCTTCTGTGACCAACGTAAGATGTATTACCGATCACTCGGATGGAAGTTGTGTCCTCATTACACGTAGGACAAGCTTTGTAACCCTGACCACTCCATCCAGACAAACTACTGCGAGCTGGAAAATCGTTCACTGTCCACAAAAGGGCTGCCCGCATCTTGAACATCTTGTTGGTCGTACTTTCTCTTGTATCAACTCCGTTAACCCACAGATCCTTCAACTCATCCACCAATGGTCTCAGAAATACATCCATGTCCTTACCGGGTGATTTTGGCCCAGGAATAAGGAGGGTCAACATGAAATAATTGTCTTTCATGCACAACCAAGGTGGCAGATTATAGTTTGCCAACACCACAGGCCACATGCTGTATGCAAGGTTCATGTTGCCAAATGGATTAAATCCATCAGCAGCTAAGCCCAGACGAACATTCCTGGGATCCCTTGAAAAATCAGGATGCTTGGCATCAAAGTCCTTCCACGCAGAGCCGTCCACCGGGTGTCGCATCACCCCTTCATCTTTTGATTTCCCGGAGTGATGCCATATCATGTGTTTTGCTGTAATCCTTGAACTGTATAATCTTTTCAACCGAGGGGTCAACGGAAAGTAACGCATCACCTTGTGTGGCACTTTTTTTCCTTTCGTCATTTTGGAAGTAATCCATCTACTATTTCTGCATACTGGACATGTCTCTTTAGATGCATGCTCATTGTAAAATAAGCAGCAATCATACTGACACACATGAATGGACTCGTATCCCAACCCTAATTTTTTTCAATCTCTTTTTCGCCTCGTAGTACGATCCGGGGATTTTGTTTTCCTTAGGAAATGCAGCTTTAACAACTTCAGCAATTCATCAAATATGTTGTTAGGCATCTTCCCTCTAACTTTTAGATGCAATAACTTTGCTAAAAAGTTCAGGGATGAAATCCAATCACATCCAGAATACAACTCCGCTTCAATCTTCTCAAATAACTCATTATAATACTGACTCCCACCGGGATCCCTTTCTACTTCCTCAGTTTTCGGTAAAAGGAAGTCTTCCACAACGTGAATCATCTCATCGTCTTCATTCTCATCAACCACCTCATCAGCAACAATCTCTTCCACCTCACCATGAAAAATCCACTTATCATAAGCTTGATGAAAACCCCTATCGAATACGTGTGCCCGAACTACATCCAAAGATTCAAATATATTATTATTGCATCTCACACACGGGCACCTAATTCTTCCATCAGAATCTTTATGTTCCAACGCCATCCTCAAAAAAGCTTGCAGACCATTCCAATATTCTTGACAACCACGATTTCTCAATGTTGTCCAAGTCTTGTCAATCGCCATCTAAAGTGTTATAAGAGTGTGAGTTTTAGTAATGTGAATAGAAATGAATTACAAAGGAGAATTGTTATCATTTTTGAAATCTTATGCAATATTATAATATCTTATGTTATTTTATGATGTTTTATTAGAGAGCACAAAAGTAGCTAGTATAAAACAAGTGTTTATATACCACTTACAACAATGACCTACACAAGTATATTTATTTTAGTCAATTTATTAATCTAACTTTTGCAAGTGCTTAAAATGCATGCACTTGTTTGATTTAAATCAAATTAATAAAATCAATTACATTGAGTAACTAAATTCTAGGAATTAAGTTTATGAAAGTATAAAATATGATCTGGATAAGATACATAAAAAAAAAAAAAGCAATTTATTATTGCTGATATAAATGAAAGCTACCAACAAATATATGAAATAAAAACTCGACATAATGAATCATGCACCTACTTATTTAACATAAAAAATAGTTGCTCCTATTCAAAGTTTGTGTACTAAAAAAAAAATTAAAAGCCTCAAATAATCAATGTATTTACAATACAATTTGGCTACCTGGAATTATTCTCTGTATAAAAATACCAAACTCTAATTAGTTATCTTAAATTTTAAGTACACCAATTGTGTCTTAAAAAAAGTATATTAAAATTATTCAATAAACATTAAATACTAAGTGACTTTTCATGATTCATGGACAACATTCAATACTGATAGTTCCAAAACAAAACAGTAATAATAATAGAAAACTAATAAAAAAGAAAAAAATTGTTTCTTGCAAAGGATCTAAACAAGTCTAATAATATTATACATATATATAGATAGGAGAAGACACTATTATCCACATGAATATAATTTATGGATTTATTTTGGCTTTGAATTACAACATTTAATATAGCTAACAACCAAAAGAAATAAATAGAAGAAACTTACGCCTGAGAGGTATGGGTCAGTGGCGAAGGAGGCCAATCGGCGTGGGTCACTAGTTGTCGTTGCCTGAGAGAAGTATAAAAACATTTAGAGCACAATATGAATATAGATACATTGTTATATATATATATGCGAGAAAGTGGTTCACCTTAGAAGAGGTAATTGGGTTCGCGTGTTTGTGGCGAACCAGCGTGAGGGACTGGAGAGGCTTGGTGTTAGGGAGAGAGAGCAGTTCGAGATGGAGTCAGCGTCAGGGACTGAAGAGGCTCGGCGTTAGGGAGAGTCGCGAAGGGGCGGAGGAAAACAGAGAAAATGGGCGGCGTTAGGGAGAGTCGCGAAGGGGCAGAGGAAAACAGAGAAAATGGGCGATTAGTTTGAGAACAGACGCTAAGAGGAAATGGGCAGTTCCAATAAAATTATTAGCGGTGGGACCCGCCGCTATTAGTTTCTCTCGCCGCCAATAATATTATTAGCGGCGGGTAGCCCGCCTCTAATAAAAGGTGATTACCCGCCGTTGATAGTATTAGCGGTGGATAGTATGCCTCTAATAAAAGTGATTATCCGCCGCTAATAAATTTTAAAAACTGTTCCCGAGCATTTATTTTGGAATATTAGCAGCTGAGCCTCCGCCGCTAATAGTCGTACAGTCCGCCGCTAATACATTTTTTAATATTTTTTAAAATAGTCACTTATTATTAGCGGCGGAACCCCAGGTCCGCCGCTAATATAGTGGACATTACAGGCGGACTTAGTCCGCCGCTAATAGGTTTTATTGTTGTAGTGCTTTTTTTCCTCCAATTACTTTCTTCTGCACCTCGCTTGCACTCCCCCCCCCCCCCCCTAAATCTGTCATATTTACCAGGCACTTGAAGCGGTAAAGCATTGACTTGATCTAAAATTTGTTGACAAGTAAACTGTTGTGGAGGATTTCTTTTCTCAACTTTTCCATCAAATTCTTTGTCTCTTCTATACTTATGATTACTCCTCAAGAATCGTCTATGACCGACATAAGATGTCTTACGAATCACTCAGATGGAAGTGGTGTCTTCATTGCACGTTGGACATGCTTTGTACGCATGTCAGCTCCAACCAGACAAGCTACTACGAGAAAGGAAATTGTTAACTGTCCACAAAAGGCTTGCACGCATCTTGAACAATTCATTCCTTGTGCCATTCTTGTGTCGACCCCGTTAATCCACAATTGTTTTAACTCATCCACCAATGGTCTTAGAAATACATTCATGTCTTTACCCGGTGATTTTGGCCCAGGAATAAGCAGAGTTGGCATAAAATACTCCTCCTTCATGCATAGCCAGGGGGAAGATTGTAGTTCGTCAAAATCACAAGCCACATGCTATATGATAAACTCATGTTGCCAAAAGGATTAAACCCATCAGCAGCCAAGCCTAAACGAACATTTCTAGGATATCTTTTGCAAAATCAGGATGTGTAACGTCAAAGTCTTTCCATGCAGACCTATCAACCGGATAACACATCACCCCATCTTCTATTGATCTCCCAGTATGATTCTAATATGTCATTAGCTGTATGCATTGAACTGTACATTCACTTTAATTTGAGAGTCAACGAAAAGTAACACATCACCTTATGTGGAACATTTTTCCTCTTCTTCTTTTCATTGACAAATCAGCTACTCCCACACACATGACATAAATTTTTGCGTGTATAGTCATTATAAAATAAGCAACAATCATATTACAGACATGGATTGATTGATATCACTATTAATCTCCTTTTTTTTTTTATCACCACGTCCACGTATCTAAAACTTTGGAAGACATGCACTTACATGAATCACCCCATCTCAGACATGCATCTCATACAAATAATAATAAACATTAGTATTGTTCCAATGACAACCATAAGTATTTGCCATTAATTCTTTGACTAGTTGATTGCAAAGCACGTTTTCTGCAAGAACATCCAATCTATTTAATATTCAAATCATCAAATTCTAACCACAAGGAAAAAAAAAACATAAAAAAAGTAAATCCTCATTCTACACCAACAAATTAAACATTTCTCTCAACATTCACAAGCGAAACATTAAAAGAAGAATGTAATATAAATTGATGGAAAAATATCAGTTTGAGTCTGTTTTTGTTTTCGAAATACATGATCAATTCTTGTTTTTTTTTTTTAAATGATATTTCAGATTTTGTATTTTGTAAAACACAACAAAATTGTATTGTCATAATCCAATTTTTTTCTTTTTATTTATTTTATTTATATGAATAATTTTGTTGTGAATGTATTAAAATAGTATTAATAATATTATTTTAATAAATATTAGACGTGAGGTGATCGTTTAGAATTAGAAATAGTATTAATAATTAAATAAAGATTATTTAATTATTTAGAATAAAATTATAGGTTATTTAAAGTAGAGAACATGGCCTATAGATTTTCGGTCAGTTAGTGTCACGTTATTAGTAATTATATGTGACTATATTTAAGTATTATTTTGAGATATAATAAAATCCAAAATGACCATAAACATAGTCGGCCACATAAGTAAGAGTTGTGGTAAATTATTTGATTATTTATTGTTATTATTGATGAAAAATAACTAAAGAAGTGAGGTGGCACTTAGAGATTCGTCAAGGATTATTAGACGATAGAGTTATTAGAATTTAAGCATTAGCACGTCTTTTAATGATGATAAAGGATATGTGAGAAAGATATTTGTTAAGTTAGAGTTATTAATTAATTCAATAGCTAATTTTATAGATTAAGAATTAGTTTTGCTAATAAAAGAAAATATCTAATAATGATTGGAGACAGAGTGGAGTTGAATTTAAAATAAAACAAGATATAGATCTTTCACTAGCCTATAGAAAATAGATTTTCATCTATTATTCTCTATATCATATGTACAAGAGAAAAAAAAATTCTCCCTCACACGATAGGAAGCAAGAAGGCTAGGGTTTGATCAAGGTAAGGGTTTGGTTATTGATTTTTTGTTCAATAGCTTTGATTATTATATCACACTAAGAAAAATAAAATTTAGAGGCGAGAATATCATGGACGACCATATGTCTCTCCTAATATTGGGATCAGTAGAGGCGATATGTTGTCAGTCATCTCTAATATTGGAAAACAATATTATGGGCAATGTGTCGCCCTAAATTTTGAGTCCACCTCAGATGGAAAATATTTGCGGGGAAAATTTTCCAAAACTGTGTGTTTTAGTATTAAGGGTGACGCGTCGCTCTTAATATTCGCACATGTCGCCCCTGAAAAATTTATATACTCAAGCCCTCCTTTCTTCCTCATTTCTTCTTCTCAGCGCCAACACCAACTCTTTCTCCAGAAATCACTCTCTCCCGATAATCCCTTTCTCTCAAATTTATTTCTTTCTCACAAATCCTTCACCATTATACTCTCTCTCTCTCTCCCTCACAAAATTTGATCACCACCACGCCACGCCTGGAGGAGCACCACCACACCGACGACGTTTGTGCCTCCACCACCACCCCAAGAGGACCACACTACCGCCTATATTTATATATATATATAGTAAGTTTTTTTTTTAACAAGAAAGATTATATATTTCTTAGTTTTTTTATTTATTTATTTATAAATATATATAGTATCTCTAGTTTATATATATTTAGTTTTTTATTTGAATTTTTTTATCTATTTATATATATGTTTAATTTTTTTTTGTCCCCTATATATATTTATTTGTTTATAAATATATATATATTATTGTCGGTGCTGTGTGCATATTATAAGTTTATGTTTAATTTTTTTTATAAATATATGTATATATAATGTGTGTGCCGAGAATATATATTTATATGTATATATAATTTTTTTTATATAAATATCTGTTATTATTTATTTATTTAAATTTTTATTTATAACAATGTATATTATGTTCATGTAGAAATTGAATGAGTATCTCTTGGAAATTTAGTGACTAAGGTATTTCTAATTTTGTGGCACCAAGGTATTTGTTGTTTTGATTATGTTGTTTTAATTAATATGTGCATGTGTGTAGAAAGTAAGATGTGTCTAGTGATATTTATAAGTGTGCGTAGAATAACATATTGTGAAGGAAGATTTACACGTGCACACATTATCTAGAAAATAATTATCAATTTGTTAGATAAATTTTAATATACCGAAATGTTAGTATTATATAACATAAATAACAAACATTATTAATTTATTTTCCATTTAGTTATACCTATTATGTTTTACTTAGAATGCAATTCTCTTATATACCATTTTTATACAATCAATTTGACTCTATTTTATTGCCTTATTTAGATTGATTTGATTTCTGAAAGTCACTATTTTATAAAAAAAATGGTCAATTCCATAATTCAAAAAGGAAACTTTCGATGCATAAAATTAAAAATAAAATAGTTTATTTTTATTGAGAACTCCATAAACAATATTTGTATATCTACTCCAATATTCAGAATTATTGATTTATTTGGATACTATTTTGTATCTCTTTTTTATATATTTTTATCATTTATTATTTAGCCCCTAAAAAATTATATATCCTACCAAATGGTATCAAAATATCAATTCCTTCAAAAATTATTGTTATACTACTTGTCCACTCACTTTTGGCAATAGTATACCACTACATAATTAATGAATATGATATTACATAGTATACTATATAATTTGGTATGTATCTTATAATGCATATTACTATTTACTATCATATCAAATAATGTGTGCAACCATGTTTTACTACTTATGCTCAATATCCTATACGAGCTTCTTAGCATACCATCTGATACTTATATATTGGTATTATATGCAATTAGGTACTAATTGATATCCAAAATAATTTATTGTTATTGTGTAAACTATGTAATTTAAAATCGAGTGATATCATATAATTATATATAAGTAACTATTAAATGATATATTTTACAATGTGATAACAAAAGTGTATTAGGGCAATCTAAAATGACATGATATCATATTATTATATATAATTAACTACTAAATAGTATATTTTGCTATGTGATACGAAAAAGCATTTTGTATGTTCTGCAAGACTATAAGTACTAACCCATATTAATTATTTAGATGATTTTTTTTTCTTCTACTAATTGGTATCTAACACCCAATATCTTTGTTCATTTTTCTACCATTTTGTATTGATTTTTTTTTTACTATTTCTACTAGTTGGTATTGAACACATAGTTTCTTTGTTCATTTTTCTACTACTTTGTATTGAAATATTTTTTTTGCATTTGACAAATTTTTTAGTTTTTAATTTTTTAATAAGTTTCTTTTAATTGTTTTTACTAATTGGTACCCGAAACGAATCAATGATTTTTTATATATATATTTTCTACTCTTTCAATATTTTTAAATTTTCATTGATATATTTTTTTATTGGATACTTTTATTTTAAATTTTTTGAAAAAGTTTTTTGTAATGACCCAGCTACTCTAGACTTTGGACCATTAACGAAAACTATCCACAGACACTAATCCTTAATAAAACTTACAAGTGAAATGATCATAACTTTATTAAAAACTTGTAAAAATAAATGTTAAACTTACATAAAATTTAAAGTAGGATATGGGATCCCATTGTTTTAAAATCAAAACATAACATAATTGTAATTAAAAATGAATTACATAATAAAGTGCGGAAAAATACACATAAAACCATAAGTAAAGAAACTTCATCCTCGAATCGAACTCTCGGCCCTTCGATTTCATTCCGCCTCAACACACATCCCCAAGCTTCCAAGAACCTTTCCCGCCACTAAAGCTATTTCCCTGCACATATAAGCAAAAAGGAGTGAGCCTAATGCCCAACAAGGAAAATCTAACATATAAACCATATACATAAAATTTCATAATGTAACATAAAATATATCATAACACATATGTCACATACATACTATAATGGCCATTATTACTTGGGGTCCCGTAAACTAAACAAGTCATATGCCCATTAGATTAGTGGGGCTTGCTAGCTAAGCAAGTCATATGCCCATAATTTATTGGGGCTTGTTAGTTATACAAGTCATATGCCCAAGTCTACAAACATACATAACATCACATAAATCATAGGTTAATCATAACACATATATTATAAGATAACACATAATATAACATATAGAATCCTATCCAATTTTCCTTACCAAAATTACCGGGATATGAGAACAGAGTTGGGACTTTGGAACACTCCTAAAAACCATAAATGGGAGAGTGAGTATACTAAAGAGAATGAGATGAAAGTGATGAAAGAATTATACCACCAAGAATATACTTACCAAAAACCTTATGTTCAAGAACTTAGATTTCCTATCCAAGAATAAAGAATAAGGTTAGAATGCTGAGTAGAAGACTATAAGAACTTAAAGAAAATAATACCAAATGAACTAGAGTGTGGAATACCTTGAATGCTTCTATATCCAATCTAAACCTTGAACTGAAATGTTATAAACCTTACTTCCCAAGTGTTTGGTAAGCTTATAATGATTAAGCTTATAATTCCCAACCCAAGTGTTTACACTCTCAATATAATAACCTAGACCCTTGCAGCCTCTGAACTTAGCTTAATAGATGAATAAATGGCTGGGTACTAGGTCCTATTTATAGAGTTTAAGGATGAAAAGATCTTCATTTAACTTGAATAAAAATAATGGCATTTTAAGTGAAAAATATTTGAATTATCATTCAGCAGAGGCTGAAGACTCGTTCAGAAAGATGTTGGACTTATCAAGAGGTTAAAGATTTGAATTGAGAACATTTTCA
Source organism: Humulus lupulus (assembly GCF_963169125.1). NCBI lineage: Eukaryota > Viridiplantae > Streptophyta > Magnoliopsida > Rosales > Cannabaceae > Humulus > Humulus lupulus. Next base: position 78,972,746 of record NC_084800.1, read on the forward strand.
AAAGCTTTCAAAATACACTGAAGGAGGCGATATATCGCCCCCTGTAGGCGATATATCGCCTGGGCCAGCATGCCCGAGGCAATCGTGCGAAGTTTCGTATTTTTCGTATCCCCGTACTGCGATATATCACCCCCTATAGCTGCGATATATCGGCATACGCTGAATATTTAAACACGAAATTACACAATTTTAGCTTAATTTGAATTGAGTAAACAACCTTGACTAAGTCCCCTAACGTTTTCAAAGCTGCTGAAAGACCCTAGGATATTCAGATATTGACCTTAATAAATTTATTCCTCAAAAATACTTAATCATTATTAAACATACACATGACAAGTGCTATTATCTTATTGGGTCTTATCTAAACCTTATAATATAATATTTATCACCACCAATATCAGTCATATTAATCAGACCTTAGGTTAAAATTAATATTCTTAAACTATAGGTTAAACTTAGAAAATCTACAAGTGTTACTATGAGTGTCCAAATAAATCCCAGTCTGAACCAAAATCCACAGTTATAAAAATACTACTACTATTACTATTATACTACTATCTAACTAAATAAGTAAAGTTCTTGGACTCTACATTTTTGTTCTACTAATTGGTAGCTAGAAATTGTATCATGGAATAACTCTGGGAAACACAAAAAACATAGAACACCATAAAAATTGTCAACTGATGATTAGTATTGATACATGTGCATGTACTTTTTTATGTTATACTAAATAGTATCTAAATCATATTATTGAATGAGTTTTTGATGTTCTACTATATATGGTACCATTTATACTCTTTTTAGTAATTTGAAATTTTAATTAATGTAATTTTTAATTGAATATTTTTTACAATTTAAATTTTTTAATAAGTTTTTGTTGATCCACTAGTTGGTAACTAGAAACTAAATCATGAAAAAACTTCAATAAACTAAAAGTATCACGATAGAAGTTGTCAATTATCGATTAGTATCTAAACATCTACATTAACTACCATTTAATTGCCGAAATTTTAATAGTGTTAGGATAAATCATTATAAAATTATTTCATAATAAATAATTATTTAATTTTGAGTTTATCATTATTAATTAATTAAATTAAGATTTAAAAAATATAAAATGATGAATAAATGTAATATTTAATTAAAATTAAATTAAATTTGGTGATTTTACAAATAATTAATTTGATACTCATATTTATATTTAATTATTAATATAACAAAGTAATATAAACTTAACAAATAATAAATATTTTTTATAAAATAATTTTAAAAAAATGATTATTCATAAATTTAACATTGATTTGAAAGAAGAAAAATAAGTTTGATAATTTAAAAAATACCTAATTATGAAAAATCTTGACAACTTTGAAAACTAAGAATGGAAATAATTACCTATAATTAATTTTAATTATATTTAATTAAACAATAATTAAAATAGAAATTAATAATTATCATAATTATAATAACATTATTAATAAATGAAGTTGTAATTATTAAAGAACATTTAACCTTAAACATTATAAAATAAGACCTTGTAAAATAACATATATAGGATAGGATGGTTATTATTACATAGTGATAATTGTTATTATTTCTAATAACAAAAAGTCATAAACATACATCTAGTGGATGCCTTGGTGATAGTAATCTGAGTGAATGTATTCATCTAGTATTACCCATTTTTTCAAGATATTTCTTCAAATATCAAATATCTTAAAAAAATAGGTAGTAGTAAATGTCTACTTACTATCTCCAAGGGGTCTACTAGGTGAGAATATGGTAGGTTGGAGTTCGGAATAAAATAATTAAATAACAAAATATTAATGTAATAATTAATAAGATAATTAAATATTAATTTAGTAATTAATATGATAATTAAATAATAATCAATTAATTTAATAATTATATTATTAATTAATTAAATAATAATTATAATATGAATTAAATAAAACTAAACTCGAATAAGTTGTACTTCATAAATATATAGGTAATTATATATTAACATTTAATATTAAAATTTTTACAATAATCTTAGTAATACAACAAATTAATAATAAACTTAACAAATAATAAATATATTTTTTTAAAAATATTATTCATATATTTAGCATTAATTTGAAAGAAGAAAAAATAAGTTTGATAATTAAAAAAATAACTAATTATGAAAAATCTTGACAAATTTGAAGACTAAGAATAGAAATAATTACCTATAATTAATTTCAATTATATTCAATTAAACAATAATTAAAATAAAAATTAACAATGATCATAACTATAATAATATTCTTAATAATTGTAATTGTAATTGTAATTTTTAAAGAATATTTGACCTTAAACATTATAAAATCAAACCTTATAAAACATTATATATAGGATAGGATAGTTATTATCGCATAGTGATAATTGTTATTATTTCTAATAACAAAAGGTCATAGGCATACATCTAGTGGATGTCTTGGGGATAATAATCTAAGTCAATGTATTCATCTAGTATTCCTCATTTTTTTAAGATATTTCTTCAAATATCTTAAAAAATCGGGGAGTAGTAGATGTCTCTGCTTACAATCTCCAAGGGATCCACTAGGTCAGAATAGGGTAGGTTGGAGTTCGAAATAAAATAATTATAATATGAATTCAATAAAACCATAAGACTTTGCAAGACATCATAACATGTGTTGAGAAAATATTTCATTTTTGTTGATTTTCTCTTTTGTGATAAAATTTTATAACGAAATATGTGTAGAAAAATGTATAACATAATGCCTGTAATGCCCTGAAATCCCTAATGCGGTTTAATAGCTGGATTAATAGGCCAGGAGGGCCATAATTTTTTAATTACGACATTAAATGATTATATGCATGCTTATGTGAATTATATTATAATATGATGTTATATGCATGCATGTGGGTCCACATTTGATTATTAGGGTGTTTTGGTAATTTTGCCCGTTTATGGCATATTTGTGTATTTTGGGTGCATATTGTGAATTATGGATGAGATCCCATTATTATGGAGATATATTCGAGCTATTCGGCATGAAACGATCTTATATTATTAATTAGCGGTTTTGTCATAACGGGGTCTTTTATTGAGATATTGAGTAACATGAATGTTATTTGATGATAAATTGGGAGTTATTGAGATCAGGAGGAAATTCTGGAAGTTTTGACTATAATGTCCCCGGGGGTATTTTCGGGACCCCAAGCACTAGGTTTTATTTTAGGTTACTTAAACTTAAAGTAGCTTATCAGATAGAACCGTACGTTAGAAAACCTCTTTCTCTCTTTCCCGTTAGTTCATTTTACCGTTTGAGGCATTTTTGAAGAAATCTTGAGTTCTAGGAGTTGGACTCAAGCGAGGATCGAGGCATAGCGATCCTAGGAAAGATTAGAAGCTTCTTGACCGAAGGATTTGACGAGAAACAACCCAATCAAAGGTAATCTAAGTTTTAAGTTTTGAGTTTTGAGTTTTTAGAGTTTCTAAGCTTCGAATTGAATTTTGTGAATCGTTGAGTTTTTGGTTTGTTTGAGCCTCGGGGTTTGATGGTTTTGGATCATTTGGAAGCTTGGGAACTTTGGTTTTTGGATTTGGAAGTGTTTAGGAATGTTTTTGGGAGGTTTGGGATGATGGAAACCGAGTTTATGGCTGGTTCTGGGTTGGGGCCGCAACCCTAGCTCAAAGAAGCAGGTGGAGCATTTTGGCCTTGCTGGGCGCCAGGCCCTTGCTTCTGTTGTGTCTCGGGGTCGTGGCCCAAGGTGCTAGGGCCGCAGCTCTTGAGTGGTTTTGAGCCCGTTTGAGTGTTTTGACCTTGGGAACTTGGTTTTAGGCCTCAGGATTGTTCCTACTACCCGGATTAGTGGGGATTGATGTCCCAGAGGCTAGATCTTGGTTTGGGAACCTTTGTTATTATTTTTATTGATGGTGTCCCATATTTGGTTATGACTAGGTGACCTCTGTTATCCAAAAAACAGACACGGATGACGTGGCAAGTGATTTCTGAACACGTGGCTGACACCTGGCAGAATTCTGTTAGAGTATCGACCAGTAAGATATTGCAAGCATAACAGATGAGTTTTTCTTACGACCAGCCTGGTCGTACACTCCGCATAATTCAAGATAATTCTATAAAGATCTTAGTCAATCCCGAGATTGTCTCCAATAATTCCTGATGATCCGATTAATTAGGAAAGAATATCTGTAACAAATTAATGTACTCCTCCTTAAGCCTATAAATAGATAAAGATAGTTCAAGGAGGGAACTTTTTGGCTTTTTGATTACTTGAGAGTACAGATTTATGAGAGAATTAGAGCTAAGACATTACAATATATTATTTATTCTTCAGAGGTTGGTGAAACTTATTGAACCCTAGTTCTTTGATCACTCCTTTGAATCCCATATCAATAATAGCTCAAGTGGACGTAGGTTGTTACCAGTTTCTGGGACCGAACCACTATAAATTCTTATGTGCTTTACTGTTTTTGTCATTTTATTCATTCCAACATATCTGTCCACATCAGACATTTTTGACTCCGTGTCAGTTGACCAAAATCAGGGTCAACATTCTAGTGCTTTCATTGAGAGCTTGATACGATATTGTTGAAATAGTATTGGCGAAAACCGCAAAGAAGACTGGGCAGGCGAATGGCGCTGCACCATCTCAACCGCCTCCTCCTCCAAACGTGACAGAAGATGAGCCACATTTGGAATTCGATGAGGAAGAGCTGGATTCCAAGACACTGAGGAATACCCTGGGAGTATTGCAGGATGAACTGGCCAATCTGAGGGCCAGCCAGGAAAGTGCTGCTCAGATTATGGCGCGGCAGCAACAAGAAATTGAGCGACAGCACCAGGAGTTAAGTGAGAGACAAGCAGAGACGGACCACCATCAGAGGGAGGCCATGTCAGCCCTCGAAGCAGCCCTACAATTGGCTAGGAATCGGGTTGCACCTGCCTCACAACCTGATCAACCTACGAATAGGCCACCCCAAAGGGGTCCCAATCCTAGCCCGCCGATCCAGCCCTCGAGCCCCCAAAGGCCCAAGCAGCCAACAATGCCTCGGGATGATCTCCCACCAAAGGATCCTGAAGCGCAGCCTCCATCCCAGGCTGTTCGGGGTAATCCCCCGCAACCAAGGTAGAATAGGGCCGGGCAACAGCCCCACAGTCCTAGACGCCATAGGGGCGAAGAGCCGAACCCACCGAGCAGAGGGCAGCGTCCTTTTGGTAACAGAAGGAACTCGGAGATAAGCTCTGCGGTCCGGGGCCCCCTACGGCATGATAATGCACGGGGACCTACCGACCAACGCAGGCCACCCTCTAACGCTCGGGAAGTTCCAGCCCGAGGAGGCAACCGTGGGAACAGTCAATCCCACCATAGCTAGTCGAGGTTTAGAGATGGCCATGGTTATAATGAGGCCGACTCAAGCAGAGGAAATGCCGATCGAAGAAATGAAGATAGAGGTGGGGGCAGAAGCCCACCACCTAGAGGAGACTAACCCGAGAGACGTGACGCTGGGGGGGCAACCCAGGCAAAATAACGTCTTTAACCGTCTTGGAGCTAGCGAGCAGCGACGAAGAGACAAAGATTTAAGAGATGTACTCAACGATTGCAGGGAACAGCACGATGAGTACATTCCCCCAGCAGCAGAAGCTTCGGCGATTCCTAGCACCGTGCAAGCCCAAATAGATGCCTTCAACCAGACAGTGCAACAGCTGGTCGGGGGAAGAACATCTTATATCGACCACGATAGGAGAAATGGCACTCCTTTCATTCAAAGGATAGCTATGGCAAAAACTCCTAGCAATTTTAAGATGCCCACGCTTCCAAACTTTGACGGGTATGGTGATCCAGTATCTCATGTCAACAAGTTTGAGATACAGATGGACATTCAGAAAGTGTCCGGAGACGCTCGGTGCAAGATCTTTCCTGCAACACTTTCTGATGCTGCACAGGAGTGGTTTTTCAAATTCCCTCCTGCAAGTATTGTTTCTTGGGAGATGTTCGTGAAAGAATTTTACGGACAATTCTATGCGGGTCGAGTGCACCCAACTGAGGCAAATCAGTTGGTCGAAATACGCCAGCAAGAAGGAGAGCCATTGAAGGATTACATCCAACGTTTTATGCGTGCAGCTGCTGGAGCAAAAACAGTGGGAGACGAAGGCAAGATGATGGCCATAACTGTAGGAGTTAAGCGTCGTACGCTTCTTTGGAACAGCCTCAGAAAGCATGGGGTTAGGACTACCCAGGAATTTTTGGATCGAGCAGATCAATACATCAAGCTCGAGGATGCCATCGCCAACGAAGAAAAAACCCAGGCAAAGATAAGGGGACTGCTGAGCCCGCCAAAGCTGCCAATGGGTCAAAACCCAACGGCAAAGGCAACGGGAATGGAAATGGCAATGGCAAGAATGGGGGGAAACGACCGCATAATGAGCCTTCCACCTCTGATAATAAATGATCCAAAGGCAACCGTTATGAACCACGGTTCACTAACTATACTGCCCTTATTGAGTCTCGGAGAGAGGTGTATCAGGCCACGAGTTCCAGTGTGCCTTACAAAAAACCTGCTCCCATTCGAAAGGATATTTCGAAGAGAGACACTACCAAGTTCTGTCATTATCATAATGACTATGGACATGATACAAATGAATGCAACCAGCTGAAGGATTAAATCGAGTTCCTTATTAGACAAGGACACTTGAGGATATATGTACGGGCCTTGGGAAATTCCCAACGAGAGGCTCCAGGTGGCAACGAGCATGCGCCCGCACGCCAATGCTCGCCACCTTTGTAGCCTGACCCCGTAGCTGGCACTTTACTCACCATCTGCGGAGGCCCGTACCTCACGGGAAGCAGTGGAAAGGCGAGGGAATGATATGCTCGGACCCTATGCCATGACCAAGACATCGAGATGATGACTGTGGAGGACAGGGCATCAAAGAAGGCTCGGTCGGAGGATGGTGAGATAACCTTCCCTGATAGCGACGCCCAACATGTCCGATTCCCATATTCCGATCCGCTAGTCATGGACGTTCAAATTTCCAACATGATGGTGAAAATAGTATTGGTCGATACAGGAAGTTTCGTGAACATCTTGTACAAATCTTCGCCGGAACGCATGAAGTTGTCCGTCAAGGACTTGGAGCCCTGCAACCAGAAAATTTACAGCTTCTCCAGTGAGGGACTCGCCCCTACGGGGTCAATCGGATTGCCGATTACAGCGGGTACAATGCCTGCTACCAGGACATTATTCGCTACTTTCATAGTAGTCGATTGTCCTTCGGCGTACAATGCTGTGATCGGTAGACCCATACTGGTTGACCTTCGGGCTGTCACCTCAATATGGCATCTGGCCATGAAATTCCCGACAGACGCAGGGGTAGGACGTGTCTTGGGTAATTAGAGGGAAGCAAGGGAGTGCTACAACGCCTCAGTCACAAAGGCGAAGAAGGGAACGTCAAAGAGCACTCCCCCAGATAGATTGCAGATGGCTATTGATACACAAGCCCAATCCGATGATGGAGTCACCAAATAGGGTGTTGCCCAAAGTGAGGATAGGGATTTAGATCCTCTCTTTGGGGATTTTGAGGAAGATGTTGGACCCGTCGAGGACCTGGAAGAGGTCCAACTTGACGAAAAAGACCCGACCAGAGTCGTAAGGGTCGGAAAAAATTTAGAAGCAACAACGAAGCATGCACTGGTGGAATTTCTGAGAAAAAACCAGGAAGTTTTTGCCTGATCACATAAAGACATGGCTGGGATAGATCTTGCAGTTATCAACCATGTCCTGAACGTTGACAAGAAGTTTCCACTCGTGCAACAAAAAAGAAGGCTGCTCGATAAGGATAGGTCGAAAGCCTTAAAAGAAGAAGTCGAAAGACTGAAGGAGAATGGGCTCATCAGGTTGGCGTTTTATCCATCATGGGTCTCTAATCCAGTACTGGTTCCCAAGCCTAACAGCAAATGGTGAACCTGTGTGGATTTCACAGACCTTAATAAAGCTTTCCCAAAAGATTGCTTCCCACTCCCAAGGATCGACCAGCTGGTCGATGCAACTGCAGGACATGGATCCTCTCTTTCATGGATGCATACTCAGGATACAATCAGATCAGTATGCATCCCCCTGACGAGGATCACACTAGCTTTCGGACCAATACAGGGTTATACTGTTATAAAGTAATGCCTTTCGGACTGAAAAACGCTGGTGCGACTTACCAGCGACTGGTTAACCACATGTTTAAGGAGTTGATCGGAGTAAACATGGAGGTGTACGTGGATGACATGCTGGTAAAGTCGAAAAAGGCAGAAGGACGTGTGAAGGATTTACAAGAGTGTTTCAATGTCCTGAACAAATATCAGATGAAATTAAATCCTCTCAAATGTTCCTTCGAAGTGGGATAAGGGAAATTCTTGGGGTTCATTGTTAATTCAAGAGGAATCGAGGCTAACCCCGACAAGATCAAAGCCCTGATCGACATGAAATCGCCGATGAAAATCAAGGATGTAAAAAGTTTAACTGGGAGAATTGCCGCACTAAGTAGATTCATTTCCAAGTCGACGGATAAATGCGTCCCTTTCTTTAATCTACTTAGAGGCAACAAGAAGTTCGAATGGACAGGAGACTGCGAACAGGCTTTCCAAGCCTTAAAGGCCCACATGGCACAGCCTCCTGTTTTATCAAAACCCGTAGACGAAGAAACTTTGTTCATTTACCTGGCGATCACCGAATTTGCTGCCAATGCGGTGCTAGTACGAGAAGAAGAAGGCGCACAAAAGGCGATTTACTATGTAAGCAAGAGGTTAATCGGGGTCGAATTAAGGTATCCTCCAATCAAAAGATTAGCCTATTGCTTAATCTTGGCCTCAAGGAAGTTACGTCCTTACTTCCAAGCCCATCCCATCACATTCTTAACTGACCAGCCCCTTCGACAAGTTCTGCAAAAGCCAGAGGCGGCTGGACGCTTGTTAAAATGGGTAGTCGAACTCGGGCAGTTCGATATCACATATTCACCGCGAGCAGTAGTAAAAGGACAAGTCTTGGCTGACCTTATCGCTGAGTTCACTGAGCTACCAGACGATGAGCAGTGCGAAAAACCTAATGCGACTGAGCCTCAAGTCAAAGCTCCTTCGTGGAAGTTAATCACGGACTGATCGTCCAACGAATCTCATGCAGGAGCAGGAGTGATATTGATAACGCAAGAAGGGCATCGATTTCACTGCGCTATTAGGTTTGATTTCACCGCATCAAACAATGAGGCCGAATATGAAGCACTCCTCGCAGAACTAAGGTTAGCCAAGGACATGAGTATAAACGTGCTTGATATCTACAATGATTCACAGCTGGTAGTGAATCAGGTCTTAGGAGAGTATCAAGCACGGGGCCTCAAAATGGTGGCCTACTTAAACAAAACTAGAGATTTGTTGGAGCAATTCGAGAAGTATACCCTTCAGCAAATCCCCCGAGATCAGAATTCAAACGCAGATGCTTTAGCCAAACTCGCGAGTGCAAAAGACGCTGACACTTTAAATATAATGCCAGTAGAGAGATTATGCGAGCTGAGCATACGAGCAGACATAACCAATATGGAAATCCGGATGGAGGATACATGGATGGCACCGTACTTGGAGTATCTCACGAATGGTGTACTACCAGCAGACAGAAACGAAGCCAGAACTCTTCAAAGACAGGCTGCTAGGTATATACTGGTCGATGGTGTTCTTTACCGAAGAGGATACTCCATGCCACTGCTCAGATGTATTACACTGGAAAAGGCTAAAGAACTAATGAAGGAAGTACATGAAGGCTTCTGTGGGGACCACACTGGGGGGCAGAGCTTGTAAAAAAAGATTCTGAGGCAGGGTTATTTCTGGCCGACTATGAACAAAGACTCAATGGAGTTTGTGCGAAAATGCGATAAGTGTCAAAGATTTTCCAAGATCCCACGCGCAACTCCCAACGAGTTAAAGCAGATGCAAAGTCCTTGGCCTTTCGCAGTATGGGGTATCGATTTAATTGGATCCTTGCCAACGGGAAAGGGTGGAGTAAAATACGCAGTCGTAGCAGTCGACTACTTCACCAAATGGACCGAAGATGAGCCGCTCGCTACCATAACGACCAAGAAAGTTCTTGACTTTGTCATCAAGAACATTGTTTGTCGATATGGTTTGCCTCGAAAAATTGTCTCAAACAACGACACCCAGTTTGACAGCGACTTATTCACGGACTTCTGTGAAAGACATGGAATCGTCAAAAGCTTTTCTTCAATTGCACATCCACAAGAAAATGGGCAAGTCGAAGCAGTGAATAAAACTCTTAAAGATACCCTGAAGAAAAGACTTGAAGACGCTAAAGGAGCATGGCCAGAACAACTGCCTGAAGTACTCTGGTCGTATAGAACTTCTCATCGAACAGCGACAGGTCATACCCCGTTTTCCTTAGCATACGGGTATGAAGCTATGTTACCAGTCGAGTTAGATCCGCTGTAACGCCCCAACTCCTGGGACCGTTATGGTGTGCCTTGTAAACAGTGCTAAATTCGCTAATCGAGTCATTTGGCCAAAATCGTGAACTAAGTATGATTACCGGTTTAGGGATTAAATATTTTGGCCAAAATCGTGAACTAAGTATGATTAGATGTAACGTTTCACTGGAACGTTTAATATATACATTGGGATCCCGAAAATAAAGTTTCAGAGTCTATTACAGAAAAGTATTTACAACAGGTCGTTCTAAGCGGCAAAACAGGGTTCAACCTTAGTTCCACTTTAAACCTCGGCCGTGGCGGATGAGCAGATGCATATGTACACGTCATCACCTAAGCTCTCCAACTCAAGGATGGTCTAGCTTCCTCTTGCCTTTACCTGCACCACGTAGCACCCGTGAGCCAAAGCCCAACAAGAAAACACAATAGAGCATGATATAATATCAACAACGATCATAATAACCATTCGGGACTATCAGTCCAAGCAAATAGGTGACAATAGCCAAAAGTCACAATAATGAGCATCGCTCCCTCTAGCCATGTGACGATAGGGTCACCAGGGCTTAATTGATAAGTGATTCTTTCTTAAGTTTGATTAGGACAAGTGCAAGGTGATTAGTCACCAACATAACCTTCCTCACGACTCTAGAGTCGAAACTATGGACAACGTCCCTTAGCCATGTGACAAACGGTCACCGGGGTCATATACCTTGGCTATAAACATCTGGTCATAGACCAGGCAAGCGCTTATAAGTCCTTCGACCCTAGGGTCGGTCTAGCATTAATGTCGTAGAGCCATTCAATGCGTGATTCTCGACTTTAGAGTCGGTCCCTGACTAGTCAGTGTCATACACAAGTAAGTCATGCCGCCAAACATATATCCCATGTTCCGTATCCATAAACGAGGCATTTAGCATACTTACTAAACATGTATTAGTGCTATTAGGGCTATGCATAAACATAGAGGCTCAAGCTCTGAACGATATCATACTCAGTATATAAAGCATGTCCCAATCACATGTTTCTCATGCATCATATGCAATAAATCCAGCAATCTAACATGCACCAATAACAGCCATGCATGTCACGTTTAATAGTCAACCAACATGCATCAGGAATAGCCACGCATGTCATACATAATAATCAATCGACATGCATCAATAATAACCACGCATGTCATACTCACTAATCAACCAACATGCATCATAATAACCATGCATGTCATACATAATAATCAACCGACATGCATCAACAATGACCACGCATGTCACACCCATTAATTAACCAACATGCATCATAATAACCATGCATGTCATACATAATAATCAACCGACATGCATCAATAATAACCACGCATGTCTCATATACACAGGGTGCAGTTTTCTTACCTCAAAGTCAAGCTAGAACGATTTAAAGAACGACCCTTGAGAACGATCAACCTTTAGTCCTTTAGCGGTCACCTAGTCATAACCAAATACAAGATACCATCAATAAAAATGGTCAACATAAGTTTCCAAACCAATATCTAGCCTCCGGGACATCAATCCCCACTTAACCGGGTACTAGGATCAACCCCGAGGCCTATGATATGCATCCCTAGGCTTAAAACACAATTTTGGTCAAATCTGCCCTGATGGGCCGCGGCTCACCATAGCCATGCCGCGGCTCATCCCCCTGACATAGGCATAATTTCCTCAGAAACCACCTTAGGCCGCGGCACACAAAAGCCAAGTCGCGGCTCATTACCCTGATCAGCCCAAAAACCAGCAACGCACCAGCAAACTCCCCTGCATTTTTCCTCTCAAACCAGCCCTTCAAATCAACTCAAAACCTATTCCAAACACTCATTTAAACCCCCAAACATCACCCATAACTCCCCCTCATCAAAACCCAAGTTCCCAAACTCAAGAACTTCCATTAATGCAAACTTTCCACAAGTGATTCACAAGTTAAAAACTAAAACTCAAAACAGAGTATGAACCAGAAACTAAAGGTTGAAGCTTACCTCAAACACGATTTGAATCCTCTTTAATGGCTGAACTCAAGCTAAACCTCCCCAAGCTTGACTCCCTAGCTTGTTTCCTCAAGATAGGCCCTCAAAACCTAAAGAAGAGGGTGAAGGTGGACTTGTACGGGAAGGAAGGGAGAAAGAGAGGATAGGCTCTGTTTTACTTCTGTATTTTCTACAGCCTTCATGTCATATATATCCTTCGGGTCAAAAGACCATAATGCCCCTAAGCCAAATAAATCCCTCTAAAAGCTTCCAAGGGTAAAACCGTCCTTTCCCGCCTATCTCGTTAATTATAATTAACGCTCTCCAATTCCCGCTATTCTCAACATTCTCAAATGCCAATAAATCACACCCCGTTACCCTAAAATCCCCGGTAACGCTATAATCATTAAATTCACCCCAAGACTCACCCCGAGCCCCGAACTTAAACCCGTTATGACTAGACCGAACACTTACATCCCATGATCGTCTCATGTCGATAAGCTCGAACCAATCCACCTTATAGTGTGGCTATATTAATTAATCACAACCATGCACCCAAAATATACAATTACGCCCACAGTGGCCAAATTGCCCTCATAATTAACATATGAACCCATATGCATGCATTCACCATCATATAATAATATAATTCACGTAAACATGCATATAATCATTAAATACTATAATAAATCAATTATGGCCCTCCCGGCCTCCTAATCAAGGTCCTAAACCTTATTAGGAAATTTGGGGCATTACATCCGCCATCGCATCGGAGAATCACATACGACCAAGACCGGAATAGCCAACTGTTGATGGAGTCCCTAGACTCACTTGAAGAGAAAAGTGAAAGGGCCCAACTCCGAGTAGCTGCGTACCAGCAAAAAGTCCCCCGGTACTTTAACTCAAAAGTAAAAGAAAGAAAATTCAGCGTTGGAGACCTAGTACTCCGACGAGTTTTCTTAAACACCCGCGACCAAACTGCTGGAGTACTCGGACCAAACTGGGAAGGACCTTACCAGATTGAAGAAGTCCTTCATCCAGGCACCTACAAGCTTACACGCTTAAGTGGAGATCTCGTTCCACGCTATTGGAACGGAGAACACCTGCGCAAGTATTATCAATAAACAATCCTTTTTAAAGGACTGGCTTGTATTAATTTTTACTTTTTACAAGTTTTTAAAAAGGGTTAGTCATGCTATATGACTAATCGCTTATAAGTGTAAGATCTTTTTAAAAGATCACTCATAAAGACATGTTTAGTCCATTTTAATACGAGAATTATAAGGGACTGTGCGCATCTAGTCATTCTTGCCAACCTTTGTAAATTTTATTTACAAGTATTTGTTCATTACGTGTGTTGTTTTGCTGTATTCTATATTTTACAAGTTATTCCGAGCAGCAATGTTCGAACAGGTCGTGGTCAAGGCAAGTGACCAAGGACCTAAAGCTCCTCAGTCACTTGGGGGGCATGCTAAGGTACACCGATAGCAAAGCATACCAATATGTATGTAAACACACACAAAAAATGAGTGAAAGCATGCTAAGGTACTTAGAGTATTTTTCAAAATTGATATTTTGATAAATCAAGCCAAAGTACTTTGCTAAGTTCGGTCATGCGAACAGATGTTATAATAAGCAGAAATATTATAATATCAAAGGAATCCTTTTACACCGCAAGCAATACTACTCGGATGTAATTGTTCAAATAAAAGAAAAAAGTATAACTGCCCTTGCAGCAACAAAAACAAATTGTCTTTACAATACGACTCGTAGGTCGTAGGATGGAGACAAAAAAAGAACAAAAAACTTTAAGGAGCCTGGGGGGCAGGAGGATCTGTTGGAGCAGTTTGGTCCGCTGCATCTCCTCCAGCTTCTCCTCCCTCCAATTCGGCGGCTGGCTGAACACTTGGGGAAGCAGGGACCCTAGCTTTTTCTTCTTCAGCAGTTAACCGAGCAGAACAGCGCGCAAGCTCGGCCTTTCTGGCCTCTTCTGGAAGGTAACTAAAATCGACACCTTGGTTATGTTTCCAAAAGTCATAGAAACACCGAAGTGTCGCGTTCTTGTACCTCTCCAGATCCTTGGCGTTGGTAAGCTTAAGTTGTTCCACTTGGCTTTCAAGAATAGCAATAGTCTTGTCCTTAGCGAGGTGCTCCTCCTTAAGTCTCTTGACTTCGTGATATTGGACTCGAGTGGAATCCTGGTAATCGTCCCTCTGCTTCTTCAAAGCTGCCTGAGAAGCTTCATTCTCCGCCAGTTTTGCCACCAAAGCATCCTTTTGCTAGGTGACCACCTCCAGCTCCCCAGCATGCCTAGCTTCCGCAGCCTGAAGCTCCTCGATGGCTTTCGCCTAAAACTCCTCGATAGCCTTTGCCCGAGATTACTCAATGCTAGCACTAGCGCGAGAACGAGCAGCATTTAAAGTCAGCATGGCCTACAGTCAAAGGATAAAAGTTAGAATATATTACAAGAAAGAAGAATAAAAACCAAAGAGGGAAAGAGTGCTTACGCTAGCTACTTCGTTAAGAGCCCTGTTGAGGATCTGGTCGACCCCCATGATCTCTGCCTCAGCCATTGCCTCCCTGAAACGATCATGCTTCAGGATATGAGCAAGGCGATCCTTAGCTGATCGCAGGGCGCGTGTAATGCCCCGGATTCCCTATTATGGTTAATGGCTGGATTAGTAGGCCGGGAGGGCCATAACTGTTTAATTATGCCATTAAATGTGTTTATGCATGTTTACGAGAATTATATTATCATATGATGTTAAATGCATGCATGTGAGTCCACGCTTGTTTACAGGGGTATTATGGTAATTTGGCCCGTTAAGAATATAATTGAATATTTGTTGTATGTTAATGATATATTGTGAGACCACATTATAATGTGGATTGGTTTGAGTATTCCGACATGAGACGATCGTTAAACGTGAGTATCGGTTTGGTCATAACAGGTTTGAGCTCGGGGCTCGGGGTGAGTCTCGGGGTGATATTTAAGGTTATCGCGTTACCGGGGATTTTTAGGGTAACGGGTTATGAAATATTGGTGTTTGAGGATATTGAGATTAGCGGGAATTGGGAAGCGTTAATTATAATTAACGGGTTAAGCTAGAAGTATCAATTTTTCCCTTGGGTTGATTTAAGAGGCTTGAAATGGTATAAGGGCATTTTGGTCTTTTTAAGGAGGATATATATATAAGGTTTAGTGGCTGTAAGCTGCAGATTAAACAGAGTAAAAAACAGAGTTTGCCTCTTCCATTCCCGTACATCCTCCTTGCTCCATCTCCTTCATTGCTCCTTTGGTGGTTTTGAGTTCTTGGTGGAGGTTCAAGCTAGAGGAACTTAGGGCTGGGTTGGAGACTTGATTCTGTTTGTGTGGGAAGTTCAAAACAGGTTCTAAGGTAAGCTTTGACCATTGAATTCAAGTTAAGCTCTGTTTTCGTTTTGGTTTTTAACTCATGGATTTTGATGTGGGGAGTGGGGATTAAAGGGAGTTTTTGGTGTTAGTTGATTGGGTTTTGGTGAGGAGGTGTTATAGGTAAGGTTTGGGGGTTCAATTACATGTTTGGAGAAGGTTCTATGATGGTTTGAAAGGCTGGTTTGAGAGGAAAGAACTCAGGGAGAAAAACTGGTTCGTGTGGCCGACTTAGCCATTCTGGGCTGAGTGCCGCGGCGCTGCAGGGGAGCGCCGCGGCCCTTGGCGCCTGGCAGATGGGGAGCTTCCCTGTCAGGGGGGCGCGCCGCGGCACAGCAGGGAGGGCCGCGGCCCTTAAGGCCAATTTTGCTAAAATGAGGTTTTTGGCTCGGGGATTCAAACCATAGGCCTTGGGGTTGAACCTAGTACCCGGTTGGGTAGTATTTGAGGTGTCGGGGGCTGGGATTTGGTTTGGGAACCCTCGGTTATCATTTTTATTAATAAATTCTATAATTTGGTTATGACCAGGTGACCGTCAAAGGTTTTTAAAGGTTGATCGTTCTCAGGGGTCGTTCATAATATAATCCTCACTCGAACCAGAGGTAAGAAAACAGTGTATGAATACAGTTGCACCCTGTATAGGTATATGACATGCATGGTTTGATATTAAGGCATGTTGGTTGACATACGTGGACATGGATTGCATATTAAGTGTTGTTGAACGTTGGTTACCTGCTTGAGACACTGACTAGTCAGGGACCGACTCTAAAGTCGAGAATCACGCATTGAATGGCCCTATGGCATTAATGCGGGACCGACCCTAAGGTCAAAGAACTTATAAGCGCTTGCCTGGTCTATGACCAGATGATTATAGCCAAGGTATATGACCCCGGTGACTGTTTGTCACAAGGCTAAGGGACGTTGTCCATAGTTTCGACTCTAGAGTCGTGAGGAAGGTTATGTTGGTGACCAATCACCATGCACCTGTCCTAAGAGAACTTATGAAAGAATCACCTATCAGTTAAGCCCTGGTGACCCTATCACCATGGCTAGAGGGAGCAATGCTCATTATTGTGACTCTTGGCTACTGTCACCTACTTGTTGGACTGATAGTCCTGAATGGTTATTATGATCGTTGTCGATATTATATCATGTTTTGTTATGTTTTCTTGCTGGGCCTCGGCTCATGGGTGCTACGTGGTGTAGGTAAAGGGAAGGAAAAGCTTGGCCAACCCTGAGTGGAGAGCTTGGGCGATGTGATGTACATACAGGGCCGCTTGACTGCCACGGTCAAGGAGTTCTCAGAGGGACTAGGGGTTTACCCTATTTTTGCCGCTTAGGCCGGCGGGGATTGTATATTTAGAACTGTAGCAACTCTTTTGTAATACAAACTACTTGTAAACATTTTGAAAGGCTCATGAGCAGTTTATTTACTTAATGAAATGTACCCTTTCCTTTTTACTGGTTTTCACCTTAACCTGATAATGATACTTAGATCACGTTTTTAACCAAAGGACTCGGGTAGCGGGTCAAATTTCCGGTTCACTGTTCACCGTAACTGTTCTGGGGTAACCAGGGCGTTACAGTGCGGTTCGAGAGCTTGGCCCCAGGAAGTTCAGCTTGCTGGGCCTGTTCTTTTGGGGCTGGTGGCGAAGGATTCGTGGCAGCAGGCGGGGCCTCCTTTTCAGCAGGAGCGGATGTTTGAGCAGAAGGATGGCCAGGGGGCCCATCCTTTGGAGCTTCAGCTGTTCGACCCTTCTTGGCCGAAGGTGCTTGGCTAGACTCGTCGTCTTGTCTCCTGGCCGATTTCTTCCGTCGGACCAGGGGAACCTCCTCCTCCTGCGTCTGGTATAGGTCAAAGACGTTGGGGGAGGCCATCTCTGCAGATAAAGAGAAGCATGCAGACAATAAGACAAAGGTAGATAAAAATCATGGTAAATCAGGAAAGAGGTCACAAAGTTCAATACCCGAGCTACAACTACTTGTCGCTCACTACTAACTCTATTAGTCATACACTCACTATCTGGCACGAAGAAGTTTGGCCCTAGATTTGGAGTATACGTAAAATTGCCATCCCCATCAAACAAGTGACAAGGAATTGGCAAGCTATATAAAAGCATAATAACAGTACCATTTTCGTCTGAAGACTCATCCAAGTCTATGACAGGCTCTGTTGCCTTTTGTTTCCCCTTCCCTTGGGGCGCAGAAGGCCTCTCTGCTGAAGGGTTGCCAGTGGGTTCCCTGATCGTAACCCCCGTTGGTCTCCTTCGGGAAGGAGACGCTGGGGGTTGCTGCTCGAGATCCCCCTCGGCGGTGGCATCCGCCACCATGGGTCCTCTCATTTCATGGCGAGGAGCCAGGAGGCCAGATAGCCTCAAGTTTTCATCAGTGACCAGGGACTTAACGCTTTTTTCAGCGTCTGCCATCCTGGCCAGTGCGTTGGACCTCAACACCATGTCTAGTGTTGGGTTTAGGCGTAACCATGGTCCTGAAAGGCACAATATACTTTAGAAAAGTGTGGAAGAACTTGCGAAGGAAAAGTAGCGACCAGTGAAAAGTGACATTTACCTCCTCGAGTGAAGGCCAAGTTGTTCGTAGTCATGTCTGGCATGAGGAAATACTCTTGGTTGTATTTCCCCACGTTGGAGATGTGAGTAGTATCACTCAGGAACATTCTGTTTGATTCTTGGTGACAAAGATGAAAAAAGCCTGTCCCGTATTGTTGAGGGTTAGACTTAAGGTCAAAAAGGAAGTTGACCTCGTGAGGAGTGGGTTCTGGCCATTTTTTGAGTTTATAAAGGATATAAAGTGCGGCCAACATTCTATATCCGTTTGGGGTAATTTGAAAGGGGGTCACACCGAAGTAGTTGGCCACCCCCTGGTAGAATGGATGAAGAGGGAGGATAGCCCCCGCCTCTATGTGATACCTTGACCAAGCGCTGTAGACGCCCCTAGGCAAGTTAGCTCTTTGGTTAGCAGCCGGGAGTTTGAGACTAACTCCGGTAAGGGGATACTTCCTAAAGTAATTGGCAAGCATCCGGGGAGTCACCTGGCTGGTGGGAGAAAGATACCACTTGGCATGCGAGGGTCAGGGGCAATGTTTTCTCGACTACTGGTCGAGGGAATCCTAGCATGTGAATCAGGCTGGGCAGGTGAATCTGCATTATTTTCGGGGTTTGGTTTTTTTTTTCCTGGAGATTTAGAACGGGCCATTTGAGGTGGTGATGGTTGAGGTCTAGAAGAAGTTCTTGAAAACGGAATCTCGATAACACGCTGGGACGGCTGCTCTTCGCCTTCAACCAGTTGTGCAAGAAGATCGTCGTCGATTGGTCGCTCACCTCCCCACAAATCTGGCATTAAAATCTACGAACAGAAGAATGGGGAGGTGAGGATGAAGAATCTAGAAAGTTTTTTAGAATAGAGCTGGTTGAGTATAAAAGCTAAGCTTTTATACAACAGCATTCTAACAAAAAAACTAATTTTTTCATACGAACAGTTTGAAAAACAGATCAAAAAGTGAAAGCAAAAAGTTTTTGATAAAGCTTTTTCAACTCCTTTTAGGGCGGGAAAAACTTGATTTTTCAACTGGCATAAAAATCGAATTTTTACTTCGGTTTTACGTCCTAAAGTCATGATCTCAACTATCAAACTAACTCGTAACTCTTTAATGGCAAAGAAATATCATCCTATACAGCATCACCCATTACACCCCCTACTGTCATGCATCTCAACCCAGGAACATAATAGCTTAACAGTCAATCCACAGAGACATGCACGGCAAAAATAAAGGGCATAGAGGTTTTGAGACTTACCAGAGAAACGATCGTGGAGGTTTGAAAGAGTTTCGAGCGTCGACGAACTGATAGACTGGATCTTTGGTCTCCAGAAGAGAATGGAAGTTCTGATTTTAGGGTTTCTTGAAGAAGGAATGGCTTGCGTAAAAAGGAAAATAAGACTCTGGGAAGCCTATATATATTTTTTCCGTGGCATGAAAAAGTAAGTAATCATCAGTTCCTCTTTTTCGAAGCATGGGGAAGGGTGATAGCCGTTGAAAGGTTACTTGGGAACTGAAAAGCCGTGATTAGACAAGGGTAGGATACTTTTCCCAAGGTGGCACGAATTACTCTGACAGGTCTGGTGGGGTAGTCGAAGGGTCGTTTCCTTAAATTTTATTTATTGTTGGTCGTAATAAATAAACTTGGGGGGCAAATGTTATCCAAAAAATAGACACGGATGACGTGGCAGGTGATTTCTGAACACGTGGCTGACACTTGGCAGAATTCTGTTAGAGTATCGACCAGTAAGATATTGCAAGCATAACGGTTGAGTTTTTCTTACGACCAGCCTGGTCGTACACTCCGCATATTTCAAGATAATTCTGTAAAGATCTTAGTCGATCCCGAGATTGTCTCCAATAATTCCTGATGATCCGATTAATTAGGAAAGAATATCTGTAACAAATTAATGTACTCCTCCTTGAGCCTATAAATAGAGAAAGATAGTTCAAGGAGAGGACTTTTTGGCTTTTTGATTACTTGAGAGTACAGATTTATGAGAGAATTAGAGCTAAGACATTACAATATATTGTTTATTCTTCAGAGGTTGGTGAAACTCATTGAACCCTAGTTCTTTGATCACTCCTTTGAATCCCATATCAATAATAGCTCAAGTGGACGTAGGTTATTACTAGTTTCTGGGACCGAACTTGTAACGCCCTGGATAACCAAGACCGTTACACTGCGTGTTTGAAATAGTGCAAGACTTGCTAATCAAGTCATTTAATTCAAAGTGTGTATCTAATGACACAAAAAGATTAGGTTAAAAATAATTTTGGTTATAAATGATTAAACTTTATCAAAACTGATGTTTGTTACATAGGATCCCACATCAGGGTTTAAATAACGTAAACACAAAATTCTTAATTACAAACAGATAACCAAGCCACTCTAATGGAAAAATATACGTTTTAGGTTCCCGTTCCTGTACCAATCCTCGACCGTGGTGGCCGAGCAGCTGACAATGTACACCTCGCCCCCAGAGCTCTCCAACCCATGGCCAACTTGCCTTACCTGCACCATGTAGCACCCGTGAGCCGAAGCCCAGCAAGAAAACATAATATCATAACATAACAGTATTAACAGCTTAACAATTCACGGAGCATAAACCAATAATCACAAGGCATTAATCAGTTCCATCAAGCCATAAAATACATACAAGGCTGTACATTGGTCAATAACCAATAATTCAACTCCAGATACTCATCAAGTCATAGACAATAATCCACATTAGACATATATCAAGCAATAACTAGGGTTAATGCCCGCAAGCCGCACCCTCTATTTAATTCACTGCCTTTGGCTCACTTAGGCTAAGCTCAGTGACATACCCACTGACTCCGGCTAGCTTAACCGAGCTCAGTGACTAATAAGCTGTCCTCGGATACTAGTGTCCGAGCCGCGCCATGTGCGCAAGTGTGGATTCCGGCACCCTTAGGCCGTTTACCACATGTCCTCGTGGCATAATACCACCTCATGACATTCATACAATTATAGGGAACTCTTAGTCCCAACATATTCACATGGTTTACCACATTCACATAACAATATACACAGATATAGGGAACACTTAGTCCCTTCCTACCCACCTACAAAGGTGCAGTTTTCTTACCTTAACTCCAAATGCTTTAATTAGAAAGGATGACCCCCGAGCACGATCCATTCCCGAGCCCTAGCTTATCACCTAGTCACAACCAAGGTAATAGATTCCATTAATATTCAAATATAGGTTTTCGGGTACAAAACTAGCTTCCGGGAAATCGAATCCCACCAAGCACGGTGGTGAAATTGATCCCGAGCACCCTAGGCTCGATTCCCGTACTTAAAAACCTTTAACATTCAAGTACGCATCTAAGGGTTGCGGCCCTTAAAGCTTAGCCGCGGCCTTGCCCTCAAAACAAAACCAAGGGCCTCCCTGAAAGAAGACACGCGTCGTGGCCCTTGCTTGGGCGCCGTGGCGCTTGCCCCTGGTCAAGCCTCACTGGCTCTTCTTCAAGCTAGGGCCGCAGCGCTCCAGAACAGAGCCGCAACCCTTCCCTTCGAACTCAGAATTTCCCCCATTTCTAACTTCAAAAACCTCATCCAAATCCATTTTAAACAATCCCAATAACACAACTCAATTATCCCAACACTCTAGCATGCTTTCAACAGTAAAACCTAGCAGAAATCTAGGCTAAAAACCCCTCAACTCATCATTTTAATTTATGAAACTCTCACACTCAAGAACTTCAAAACCAGTCAGAAAATCTTAGAAATTCAAACATTAAAACCTTAATTTCAAACTCACCTTTGCTACAGAATCAATCCCCCAAGTAAAACTGAGCTAACTCCCAAGCTCCAAGCCTCAATTCAACCCTTAAATGTCAAAATCCACAATCTCTTCAAAATCCAACAAAATCACAGAATTTAACCATTATAAACAAACTTATAGCTTACCTTTACTCTTGCTGAAATCCTTAGCTAATCCCTGAGTTAAGCTCCTAAACCATAGCTTCAAATTCTCTGAATTTCAATCAAATTCCCCCTTAATTTTCTGTAGTTCTTCTTGAGAGAAAGAGAAAAGGAAGAAGGAGGGAAAGAAAGACAGAGGCTAGGTCAGTTTCTCTAAGTTTCCAAATAATTCCTTTGTTTTGTTTTATTAACTTAAGCTTTAAGGTTACCTCAAGGCTCGGGGTACCAAAAATGTCCCTGAGGGCAAAAATGGTCAAATCCACCAGTATTCCCACCTAGACTTCCTAACCTCAAATACATCTCCATATATTTATTTCTATAACCCGATAGTCTAAATAACTACCCGATACCTAAAACACCCCTGACTTTTCCAAAGTCGAGTATCGGGTCCCGTTGTGACTTTTCCCGCTACCTGCTCCCTAGGATCGCCTCATGCCGAAAGTTACAAATACACACACATGTACACATATATATGTCTATTTATTTATCCACATGATAATGTGGTCTCAACAACTTATCACACACAATCACGTTTATGCCCTAACGGGCCAAAATTACAATTATGCCCTAACCAGCCAAACAGGGCCCGCATACATATCCAATACCCATATTCATGCTTTCTTACCATTAATTCTCTTTAACCTCCAACTATGCCCTCCCGGCACACTAATCAAGACCCTTAAGCCTGATTAGTAATTTTGGGTCGTTACAGAACCACTATAAATTCTTGTGTGCTTTACTATTTTTGTCATTATATTCATTCCAACATATCTGTCCACATCAGGCATTTTTGACTCTGTGTCAGTTGACCAAAATCAGGGTCAACAACCGCTAAAGGGCTAAAAGTCAGATCGTTCTCAAGGATCGTTCTTTTATTCATTTTCGCTCGAATCAAAGGTAAGAAAATTGCACCTTGTGTATATGACATGCATGATTGTGGTTGAGGCATGTTGATTGGTAAATGTGGACATTGATTGCATATTAAATGCGTAGCAGAGCTTGCATACTTGTGTGTGGCACTGATTAGTCAGGGATGGCACTGGTCGCATATTACTGACCTGTGAGTCAGAAACAGCATAAGCGTCCTGAACGCAAGGCCGACTAAAGATTAGATCTAATCGATATCAGTGTTGAATGACTCTAAAGCATTAATGTTGGACCGACCCTAAGGTTGATGAAACTTATAAGCGCTTGACTAGTTTAAGCTAGTTACTTAGAGCCAGGGCCTAAGGCCTAGGTGACTGCTTGTCACATGGCTAAGGAGCGGAATCCCATGGTTATGACTCTATGGTCATGAGGTAGGTTATGTTGGTGACCAGTCATCATGCACCTATCCTGTTTAAGCTAGTGAAAAGTTCACTTATTTGTAAAGCCCCGGTGACCCTATCATCACATGGCTAATGGGAATGGAACCCACCTTAGTGACTTTTGCGACTGTCACTCATCTGTTTTGGACTGAAAGTCCTGAATGATTATTATGATCATTGTTGATATTATATTCATGTTATATTGTGTTTTCTTGCTGGGCTTTGGCTCATGGGTGCTATGTGGTGCAGGTAAAGGGAAAGAAAAACTCACCTAGCCTTGAGTGGAGAGCTTAGGTGGTCCTATGTACATATGCGGCCGCTTGACCACCACAGCCAAGGAGTTCTCAGAGGAACTAGGGTGTTTACCCTATTTTTGCCGCTTAGGTCAGCGGGTTTGTAAATTTGAAACAGTAATGACCATTTTGAGTTGTAAATAACTTGTAAATAGTTTTTATGGGCCCATTAACAATTTTATGTTTTAAATAAAATATATCATTTTCCTTTTGATTGGTTTTCCACCTTAGCCTGTTAATAACACTTAGAAGCACGTTTTTAACCAAAGGACTCGGGTAGCGAGTTAAATTTCTGGTTCACCGTTCACCGTAACTGTTCGGGGGTAACCAGGGCGTTACATTTTGGTATCAGAGCGTGCTAAGGTTAGGGTTCCTATAGATTGGTTGGGCATGTACACACATCACTGAAGTCAATCTCGACTCATGGTTTGGTAACTATTTATGTAGTTACATGTATAACTGCTTAAATATAGTATATATGCTTTACCAGTATGCATGAGATGCCATGTTAATCCTGTGCCCTGAAATATTATATTCTCAGCAACCGTGTGCTAATTAGTACTGAAATTGTTGGAACATACTTATAAGTATTGTTGATTGTGGATTATTATGTGATACATGCTAAGTGCTAAATGATATAAACATGTATCTGCTTGTATATTTGTATGACTGTGGAGTATGATAATTGTCTGCTTGTTCTTGGACCGTAAGTCGACAAGAGGTTTAGTTATTACTACCTGACTGGCCGTATTGATCATTGTTTCAGCAAGGTATCAGTGATAAGAATGAATCCAGGGCAGACAGATATGTCAGCTGGCCAGAGTGATCAAGGCCAGAATAATAACAATCAGGGTCAAGAAAATGACCAAGGACAGATTCCATAGCCAGCTCATGTAAACTGGCAGCATATGATTAGTGATCTGCAGGCAACAGTGTTGAGACAGGGGGAAGAAATTCGTCTCCTAAGACAACAGCAAGCGCTTGTAGTGGCCAGTGTGTCAGAGGCACCTCCTGTGTCGGTGCCAGCAGCTGAGCAGCTGCTTGAGGTTGGTAATAAATGGGAGCCTCTCTACGAAAGGTTCAGGAAGCAGCAACCTCCAGTATTTGAGGGCAATGCAGATCTTGCCAAGGCAGAGCAGTGGATGAGTATGATTACCACCATTCTAGACTTCATAAGGGTGACTGGTAATGAGAGGGTGGCCTGTGCCACTTACATGTTTTGGGAGGATGCTTGAATCTGGTGGGAGGTTATTACCCAAACCAGGAATGTTAATGCCCTGAGTTGGGAAGAGTTTCAGACTCTGTTTAACGAGAAATATTATAATGATGCCATCAGAGCGGCAAAAGCTAAGGAGTTTATCAGGCTACTTCAGGGAGGTTTGTCAGTCACTGAGTATTCCTTGAAGTTTGATCGTTTGGCAAAGTTTGCCATGGAGCTGGTGCCCATTGATGGGACCAGAAGAGAGAGATTTTTGCAGGGGCTACAGCCCAAATTAGCCTGTGATGTACATATTACCACTGTGGCTGGGGTTACTACTTATGCACAGGTGGTTGAGAAGGCACTCACAGCTGAGAGTGCGGAGAACAAGATCTGGCGAGACAGTGTAGCCAAAAAAGAGTTCAGGAGGACAGGTCCTCCATTTGTGGGTTCAAGTAGGAGTGGAGGCCCCAGTGAGCAGAAGAGGAAGGTTCCTGACACCTTTCCAGTTCCAGGTCCTGATAGGTAGCCCCGTGGTATCTCAATGGGTCGTCCAGGTGGTAATGAAGCCTGGAAGTCTTATCCTGAATGCCCTAGAGGCAAGAGGCATCATTTGGGAGAGTGTAGGGCAAGGGCCTGCTTCTCATGTGGAGCAGTGGGTCATCTTAAAAAGGATTGCTCTAAGGCAAGAAAAGAAGAACCCAGGAAAACTGATAGCTCGGCCCCAGCTCGAGTATTCGCATTGACTCAAGCAGAAGCTGAGGCTTCTCCCTCAATTGTTACAGGTCAGCTTCTTAGTGCTGGAACCCCTTATATTGTTTTGATTGATTCTGGTGCTACATATTCTTTTGTTGCTAGTAGTATTATTGATAGACTGTGTAGACCCTGTGATTTTTATGCTATGGGGTTTGGAACTTTGTTACCAACTGGGGAGTTAGTGGTATCCAGGAGATGGGTAAGATCTTTGCTAGTGACAGTGGAAGGCAGAGAGTTATCAGTGGATTTGATAGAGTTGGTTATAATTGACTTCGATATGATTTGGGTATGGATTGGTTGGAAAAGTATGGGGCAACCATTGATTGCAGATGGAAGATGGTCACCTTTGAGCCTGAAGGTGAGGATCCTTTTGTGTTAGTTGGTACTGTGCATGGACCTCACATACCTATGATTTCTGTATTGAGGGCTAGGTATCTATTGCAAGAAGGTTGTATTGGATTCTTAGCCAGTGTGGTTGATACCACCCGGGTCATGCCAGTGTGACCAAAAGAGACCAGACTTGTTTGTGAATTTCTGGATGTGTTTCCAGAAGATTTGCCAAGGTTGCCACCACACAGAGAAATAGAGTTCGTAATAGAACTGGCACTAGGGATGGAGCCAGTGTCTAAAGCACCTTACAGAATGGCCCCAGCTGAGTTGAAAGAATTAAAGGTATAGTTGCAAGAGCTGTTAGATTTGGGTTTTATCAGACCTAGTTTCTCACCTTGGGGTGCGCCAGTTATGTTTGAGAAAAAGAAAGATGGTTCTCTGAGGATGTGTATTGATTACAGAGAACTGAATAAGTTAACAATCAAGAATAAGTATCATTTTCCAAGGATAAATGATCTATTTGATCAGTTGCAAGGTAAAAAGGTATTCTCAAAGATCGACATTCATTCTGGTTATCATCAGTTGAGGGTCAAGGAGGGAGACATACCGAAGACTGCTTTTCGTACCAGGTATGGGCATTATGAGTTCTTAGTTATGTTGTTTGGATTGACTAATGCCCCTGTTGCTTTTATGGATCTGATGAACAGAGTGTTCAATGATTATCTGGACCAGTTTGTGATCGTCTTCATTGATGATATTCTAGTATATTCTCAGTCTGAGTCAGAGTATGAACAGCATCTGAGGTTGGTTCTACAAAGACTGAGGGAACACAGATTATTTGCTAAATTCAAGAAGTGTGAGTTCTGGTTATCTCATGTATCCTTTCTTGGGCACATTGTCAGTAAGGAGGGGATTAAAGTAGATCCAGCAAAGATTGAGGCGGTCAAAGATTGGCCAAGGCCAAAGAATGCTTCTGAGGCTAGAAGTTTCCTTGGATTGGCAGGTTACTATAGGCGTTTCGTGGAAGGGTTCTCAAAGATTGCTACTGCATTGACTGAGCTGACACGTAAGAATTAGAAATTTGTGTGGTCAGATAAATGTGAGAACAGCTTCCAGAAACTGAAGCAGAGATTGATTACAGCTCCGATTCTGAGTCTTCCGATAGATCAGGAGAAATTTGTGATATATTGTGATGCTTCTCATCAGGGTTTGGGCTGTGTTCTGATGCAATCAAAGAAGGTAATTGCTTATGCTTCACGTCAGTTGAAGGAGTATGAAAAGAGATATCCCACTCATGATTTGGAGTTGGCAGTTGTGGTCTTTGCGTTAAAGATATGGAGTCATTATCTTTATGGAGAGAAGTGTGAGATCTATACAGACCACAAGAGCTTGAAATACTTCTTCACCTAGAAGGATTTGAACATTAGACAAAGGCGTTGGCTAGAGTTAGTGAAAGATTATGATTGTGAGATTTTGTATTCCAGGAAAAGCCAACGTGGTAGCTGATGCTTTAAGCCGGAAGGGTCCGGGACAGATTTATGGTGCAAGGCTGATAGCCAGAGAGTTAGCAGATGATATGACCAGAGCTGGTATAGAGTTGCTGGTGGGCCAGTTGGCTAATATTACGCTACAATCTACATTGTTGGAAAGAATGAAGGAGGCTCAGTTGAGTGATCCACAACTGATCAAGATCGGAGAGGATGTTTTGGCTGAAGCATCCAGAGATTATACAGTGTCTGATTTAGGCTTGTTGAGATACAAGGGGCGGATATGTGTTCCATTAGACACTGCTTTGTGGTGAGAGATTATGGATGAATCTCATACTACACCTTACTCTTTGCATCCAGGCACCACGAAGATGTATCACGATGTGAGATCGTTATATTGGTGGTCGAGGATGAAGAGAGATGTAGTAGAGTATGTGGCTAAGTGCTTGACATGTCAGCAGGTCAAGGCTGAGCATTAGAGGCCGGCAGGGTTATTGTAGCCTCTGAATATCCTAGAGTGGAAGTGGGAGGACATCACGATGGATTTCGTGGTGGGCTTACCCAGGACTATTGGTCAACATGATTCTGTTTGGGTGATAGTGGATCGCTACACCAAGTCAGCTCACTTCTTGCCAGTGAGGACTACATATACATTTGATCAGTATGCAAACCTCTATATGAGAGAGATCGCACGCCTCCATGGAGCACCTAGGTCGATCGTGTCAGATCGGGACCCTACTTTTACTTCCAAGTTCTGGGGAAGTTTATAGAAGGCCATGGGGACACAGTTGAAGTTCAGTACTGCTTATCATCCTCAGATAGATGGGCAATCTGAGAGGACGGTCCAGATATTGGAAGACATGTTGCGGGCATGTGTGCTGGACTTTAGTGGATATTGGAGCAAGTTTCTACCTTTGATAGAGTTCTCCTACAATAACAGTTATCAGTCTACCATTGGAGTTGCACCCTATGAGATGTTGTATGGTAGGCAGCGTAGGTCTCCCATTCATTGGGATGAGATAGGTGAAAGGAGATACTTAGGTCCTGAGGCAGTTTAGAGGACCAGTGAGGCCATTGAGAAGATTAGAGCTCGGATGCTTGCTTCTCAGAGTAGACAAAAGAGCTATGCAGATCCCAAGCGCAGGAATGTGGAGTTCCAAGTATGAGACTATGTCTTCCTTAGAGTCTCACCATGGAAAGGGGTGAGAAGGTTTGGGAAGAAGGGCAAGCTGAGCCCTAGATTTGTAGGTCCATTTGAGATCTTAGAGAGGATTGGTCAGGTGGCTTACAGGTTGGCTTTGCCACCGGTGTTGACGGCCGTGCATAATGTATTCCATGTTTTAGCTCTTCAGAGATATGTATCTGATGTGAATCATATTTTGAGCTATGAAGATCTGGAGCTTGAGCTAGATCTCTCCTTTGAGGAGCATCCAATCCAGATACTTGACAGAAAGGATAAGGTCCTCAGGAATAAGACGATACCTTTGGTTAAGGTATTGTGGAGGAACAGCAAGGTCGAGGAAGCGACCTGGGAGCTAGAGTCAGATATGCAGAATCAGTATCCCGAGCTGTTCAGGTAAATTTCGAGGACGAAATTTCTGTAAGGAAGGGATAGTTGTAATGCCCCGAAATCCCTAATGCGGTTTAATGGCTGGATTAATAGGCTGGGAGGGCCATAATTTTTTAATTACGCCATTAAATGATTATATGCATGCTTATGTGAATTATATTATAATATGATGTTATATGCATGCATGTGGGTCCACATTTGATTATTAGGGTATTTTGGTAATTTGGCCCGTTGAGGGCATATTTGTGTATTTTGGGTGCATATTGTGAATTATGGATGAGATCTCATTATTATGGAGATATATTCGAGCTATTCGGCATGAGACGGTCTTATATTATTAATTAGCAGTTTTGTCATAACGGGGTCTTTTATTGGGATATTGAGTAACGGAAATGTTATTTGATGATAAATTGGGAGTTATTGAGATTAGGAGGAAATTCTGGAAGTTTTGACTATAATGTCCCCGGAGGTGTTTTCGGGACCCCGAGCACTAGGTTTTATTTGAGGTTACTTAAGCTTAAAGTAGCTTGTCAGATAGAACCGTACGTTAGAAAACCTCATTCTCTCTTTCCCGTTAGTTCATTTTACCGTTCGAGGCATTTTCGAAGAAATCTTGAGTTCTAGGAGTTGGAATCAAGCGAGGATCGAGGCATAGCGATCCTAGGAAAGATTAGAAGCTTCTTGACCGAAGGATTTGAAGAGAAACAACCCAATCAAAGGTAATCTAAGTTTTAAGTTTTAGAGTTTCTAAGCTTCGAATTGAATTTTGTGAATCGTTGAGTTTTTGGTTCGTTTGAGCCTCAGGGTTTGATGGTTTTGGATCATGGGGAAGCTTGGGAACTTTGGTTTTTGGATTTGGAAATGTTTAGGTATGTTTTTGGGAGGTTTGGGATGATGGAAACCGAGTTTATGGATGGTTCTAGGTTGGGGGTCGCGGCCCTGTTCTTGGGCGCCACGACCCTAGCTCAAAGAAGCAGGTGGAGCATTTTG
The DNA here is from genome assembly GCF_963169125.1 of Humulus lupulus. Taxonomy (NCBI): domain Eukaryota; kingdom Viridiplantae; phylum Streptophyta; class Magnoliopsida; order Rosales; family Cannabaceae; genus Humulus; species Humulus lupulus. The sequence goes on from NC_084800.1 coordinate 79,003,072, forward strand.
GCCTTGCTGGGCGTCGCGGCCCTTGCTCCTGTTGTGGCTGGGGGCCGTGGCCCAAGGTGCTAGGGCCGCAGCTCTTGAGTGGTTTTGAGCCTGTTTAAGTGTTTTGACCTCTGGAACTTGGTTTTAGGCCTCAGGATTGTTCCTACTACCCAGATTAGTGGGGATTGATGTCCCGAAGGCTAGATCTTGGTTTGGGAACCTTTTTTTTTTTCATTTTATTGATGGTGTCCCATATTTGGTTATGACTAGGTGACCGCTAAAGGGCTAAAAGTCAAATCATTCTCAAGGGTCGTTCTTTTATTCATTTTCGCTCGAATCAAAGGAAAGAAAACTGCACTCTGTGTATATGACATGCATGATTGTTGTTGAGGCATGTTGATTGGTAAATGTGGACATTAATTGCATATTAATGCTTAGCAGAGCTTGCATACTTGTGTATGGCACTGATTAGTCAGGGATGGCACTGGTCGCATATTACTGACCTGTGAGTCAGAAACAGCATAAGCGTCCTGAACGCAAGGCCGACTAAAGATTAGATCTAATCGATATCAGTGTTGAATGACTCTAAAGCATTAATGTTGGACCGACCCTAAGGTTGATGAAACTTATAAGCGCTTGACTAGTCTAAGCTAGTTACTCAAAGTCAGGGCCTAAGGCCTAGGTGACTGCTTGTCACATGGCTAGGGAGCGGAATCCCATGGTTATGACTCTATGGTCATGAGGTAGGTTATGTTGGTGACCAGTCATCATGCACCTATCATGTTTAAGCTAGTGAAAGGTTCACTTATTTGTAAAGCCCCGGTGACCCTATCGTCACATGGTTAATGGGAACGGAACCCACCTTAGTGACTTTTGCAACGGTCACTCATCTGTTTTGGACTGAAAGTCCTGAATGATTATTATGATCATTGTTGATATTATATTCATGTTATATTGTGTTTTCTTGCTGGGCTTTGGCTCATGGGTGCTATGTGGTGCAGGTAAAGGGAAAGAAAAGCTCAACCAACCTTGAGTGAAGAGCTTAGGTGGTGATGTGTACATATGCGGCCGCTTGACCACCACGGCCAAGGAGTTCTCAGAGGAACTAGGGGGTTTACCCTATTTTTGCTGCTTAGGTCGGCGGGTTTGTAAATTTGAAACAGTAATGACCATTTTGAGTTGTAAATAACTTGTAAATGTTTTTTATGGGCTCATGAACAGTTTTATGTTTTAAATAAAATACATCATTTTCCTTTTGATTGCTTTTCCACCTTAGCCTTTTAATAATACTTAGAAGCACGTTTTTAACCAAAGGACTCGAGTAGCGAGTTAAATTTCCGGTTCACCGTAACTGTTCTGGGGTAACCAGGGCGTTACAATGTCAATGTTGTGAGAATTTTTTGAATGTCATTTGTAGGCTTTTAAATTTTTGGGATAGCTTAGAAGATAGACGTTATGTTGCCAAAATTTTGGTAGAGTTAGGGGAATAAATAAATAAAATTTTGAATAAGTAGAATTAACAAAATAAATTAAAGAATAAATTAAAAAATTAGATAAATAATTTAATTTAATATTAACAAATTTAATAATTTTAAAATAAACTAAAATATTATAATTTAATTTAATAATAACAAATTTAGTAATTTAACTTAATATTAACAAATTTAATAATTTAAATAATTTAATTTAATTTAATATTAACAAAATTTATTTTTTTAAATAAATTAAAAATTTTGAGGAATAATTTTTAAAAAATTAAAAAAATTATAATTTAATTTAATATTAATAAAATAATAATTTAAAAATAAATCATTAATTAATTAAGATGAAAAAGTAAGTTTGATAATTAAAAAAAACTAATTAAGAAAACGAAAAACGAACAATAAAACAAATTACTCTTGGTTAAATTAATTAAATAATAATTAAAATATGAATTATTAATAATTTTAAACATTATAAAATAAGAGCTTATAAAACATCATAATTTTTTTATGGTATCATAAGATTTTATAAGACATCATAAAACATCTAGTGTTAAAAAATATTTTATTTTTGGTTGCTTTTCTTTGGTGATAAAATTTGATCACAAAAGATTGGATAGAAGTTTTATATATCATCACCTAGTGATAATTTTTTCTTAATTATTTTTAATCACGAAAAGCCTTATACCCATTCAGAGAGGCTGAGTGAGTAAGGACTCTTAAATATGCTTCTTCGAATTATCCAGGACAGTATGTGTCCGCATGGATAGTTTGGATTTGTTGTGTACCTATAATTTGATCTATTACTCATTTTATTATTTCGTTAGTGGAGATTTCAGTATGTGTCTCCTTATTTCTTCTCGTAAGTGGGCAGACTTAATTTTAGTCTGCGCACTTATGAGAACCATAGGGAGGTGCTGCCGAAATTTTTACATAAATGAAACAATTTTAGAGTGTAGATTAAATTATATGTGTATTACAAATCTAAATGGGATGGATTCTTTACCCTTTTAGAAGTGGAGTGAAAATGTGGATTAGGGCACACACACACATAGTCAATAATGTTTAATTATTGTTTGTTCTTTTATCGCAGATGCTGATCGATAAGAGTTGGACGACATTAAGGAATCGTAATTGTGATGCTTATTGGAATGGTCTTCAAGCCTTCTTGAAAATGGCAAAAGAACACGTAGACTGTGATGGGAGAATTAAATGTCTGTGCATGTGGTGCCTCAATGTTAAGCTACAAACTATAGATATGGTGGAGGCTCATGTCTTTGACAAGGGTTTTCAAAAGAATTATCAACAGTGGGTTTACCACGGTGAGGTGGAAGCTAGTGTTGCCAATGACGTAGTTGGAAGAATGAAGATGTAGATGATATGGTTGACGTCGTTGACGATTTCATCTTACCAACAAAGGCATACGAAGCAGATGGTGTGTCTGGCAGCATAATTAATTCTTATAACTCCTGAGGGACATTGATTTCACTGCACAATAAGATTTAATTTTAATGCCTTCAATAACAAAGCCGAATACGAAGCATTGCTCACAAGTTTGAAACTAGCCAGAGATGTGAACGTAAAGTCACTAGAAATATACAGTGACTCCCAACTAGTCTTTAATCAAATCATCGAAGAATATCAGGCCAACAGTCTTAAAATGGTCGCGTATCTAAACAAGGTACTAGCGTAGTTTGAAAAGTATACTTTATAGCAAGTACCTTGCAACCAGAACTCCAATGTTGATGCCTTAGCCAAATTAGCAAGCGCCAAGGACACCGACACGCTCAGTATAGTGTTGGTCAAATGATTATTAGCTCCCAACATTCAAGTAGAAGAATCCCCCCTAGTAATACAAGTAGCTGACACTTGGATGACCCCAATTATTCAATATCTCGAACAGGGATTGTTACCAGCAAAGAGAAATAAGTCAAGAACGCTACAAAGGAAATCGGCTTGATTTATCCTGGTCGATGGAATTTCCAAGGAAAAAGCTAAGGAGATTATGCGAGAATACATGAAGGGTTTTGTGGAGATCACGCTGGGGGGCAAAGCTTAGCAAATAAGATTCTACGACAGGGGTATTTCTGGCCTACTATGAACGAGGATTCCATGGAGTTTGTTAAAAAATGTGATAAATGTAACGACCCAAAATTACTAATAAGGCTTAAGGGCCTTGATTAGTGTGTCGGGAGGGCACAATTGGAAGTTATGTGAAATAATGGTGAAAATGCATGATTATGTGATAAGCATGCTTATATGATTATTTGGATATATGTGATGCATGACTATGCGTATTAGTATGTATGTAGGCCCTGATTAGGTTGTAAGGGCATATTTGTAATTTTGGCTCGTTGAGGGCATAAATGTAAGTATTTGTGATAAATTGTTGAAACCACATTATTATGTGGATATATCTGCAGCTTGTGACTTAAGGCGATCCTAGTGAGCGGTTTAGCAGAAAAGTCACAGTGGGGATTTATACCCGGCTCGAGGTGAGTCTGGGAGTATTTCAAGGAATTTAGAGAATATATTGGAGATTATTTGTTATTAAGGAAAATAATTGGTAATTAGATAGGTGTCGGGAGGTAAGTGGTAATTATTAAAGACACTCGAGGAATTGGCGAGAATTGGGAGTAATGACCAAAATGCCCTTAGAATGATTTAAAGGTTTAGTTATTATTGGGAGGGCAATGTGGTCATTTGACTTAATAAGGGATAAGTATTACTTTGCCTTTTTACCCTTAGTGGAATGTTTAGAAACTAAAGGAAACTGAAAAAGAAAAGAAAAGAAGAAGGAAGGAAGGAAAGAAAAACAGAACACTTGGAGCTAACCCTTCTCTCTTACTCGGTTGGCTATTTTTCTTCATGTCTTAAGGATTTTCTAGAGCTGTAACTCAGGGAGAGCTTGGGCTAGAGCTTGGAGTTAGGGTCTTTGATTAAGCTTGAGGATTAGCAATGGTTACTCACCCAATTGAGGTAAGTTTCAAGGTTTTCTTTAGTTTCTGGTTTTGATGTTGAAATGGTTTTCTAAGCTGAGTTTTGATGGGAATTCTAGGGAGTTAAGCCTGAGGATTTGAGGAGTTGAAAGCTGAGGAGGTGTGGAAGACAACCTAGGTCAAAATTCTCCATTGAAGGTATGAAATTCTGGCTTTAAAGTTCTGAAGTTTCTGATGTTCTGTTGAGTTTTTGAGTTTCAAGATCAATCATGGTGGTTTCTTTATTTTGGGGTGCATGTGGTTGAGTTTGGTATGGTTGGGTCATATGGGGTGAGTTATAGATGTTGGTAGGCTTGTTTTGGGATATGGTTGAGGTTTGGATGAGTTTTAGAGAGGTTTGGTTCGAGGAAAATCGAAGGTAGAATTTTGGGGTTTGGTTGTGCTGTGACTAGCACTGTAGCGCTAGTCATTGGGCGCTACAGCGCTAGGCCTTGTGGTCAGAGAGATTTTTGGCTCTGTTTGTAGCGCTATAGCGCCCTCTTTATGGCACTGTAGCGCTACCCTGTCTCCAGAAGAGGATTTTTGGGTTATTTCTTAGGGTTTTTGCCCGGGGGCTCGGGGTTTGATTCCACCACCCTGTTTGGTGGAATTAGAGCTTCCCAAGGGCTCGGGATTGGTCCCGAGGCTAGGATTTGGAATTGAAGTTTGGTATGGTTCTAATTTATGGCTGTGACTAGGTGTATGCTAGGGCTCGGACGGGATCGTGCTTGAGAGTTGATTTCATTGAACAAAGCTAGTGGAATCAAAGGTAAGAAACTGCACCCGGTTATGTGTTAATGATGGGACTAAGAGCTCCCTATATCTGTATGATGTCATAGATGGTATTATTCCATGGGACATGTGATAAACGGCCTAAGAGTGTCGGAATCAATATTTGCGCACAGGTCGCAGCTCGGCCACTGGTAGCTGAGGACAACTTAATATTCACTGAGCTCGGTTTAAGCGACCTAAGGGCGTCGACCCTGTTTGATATGTGAATTGACTATTAATGTTAATTGATGAGCTTAATATGCAAAATTCCTGATTATTGAGTATATAGCTATGCTTTATGGGTTGTTTGCTGTTGATTTGTAGATTTATTGCTTAATGGCTATGCTCTGTTATCTGGTTTCTTGCTGGGCCTTAGCTCACGGGTGCTATGTGGTGCAGGTAAAGGCAAGGGCAATGTGGACCAATCCTAAGTTGGAGAGCTTTGGGGCTGAAAGTACATAGTCAGCTGATCGGCCGCCACGGCTGAGGAGTGGTACAAGACGGGAAAAGCCTAAATGTCTATTTAGCCCTTAGAGTGGCTAGTAGCTGTACTTATATCATGAGATTTTGTAAACTGTCTTTTAAAAGTTATTACTTTTGGGATCCCATGTTCAAAATGTTTAATTATATGGAATGTAACTTTTGTGACCAAAACCTTTTAACCCTGGTTCAATTATAGTTTCAGTAACATGTTTCCAATTAAATGACTTGATTAGCAAGTCTTGCACCTTTATAAACACACAATGTAATGGTCTTGGCTATCCAGGCTGTTACAATAAATGTCAAAGATTCTCTAAAATACCTCGAGCAGCCCCAAATGAGCTTAAACAGATGCAAAGCTCGTGGCCATTTGCGGTTTAGGGAATAGACTTGATCGTATCTTTGCCTACAGGAAAAAGAAATGTCAAATACGCAGTAGTTGTTGTTGACTACTTTACTAAGTGGGTAGGAGTTGAACTGCTCGTGACAATCACGACCAAGAAAGTGTTGGATTTTGTTGTCAAAAACATTGTATGCCGATATGGATTGCCAAAAAAGATCGTATCAGATATTGGCACACAATTTGACAGCGATCTATTCACCGATTTCTGCGACGGCATGGTATAACGAAAATATTTTCATCAGTATTTTATCCACAAGCGAACAGACAAGCAGAAGCTGTGAATAAAATGCTAACAGACACACTGAAGAAAAGACTCGAACATGCAAAATGAGCATGGCCAGAAGAACTATTCGAGGTACTCTAGTCATATAGAACAACACATAGAACAGCAACAAACCATACACCATTTTCGTTGGCATATGGGTATGAAGTCATGTTACCAATCGAGTTAGATCCACCCTCTCACAGAAGGCTAACATACGACCAAAGTACAAAAAACCAATTACTGATGGAATCTTTCGACTTAATCGATGAAAGGCGCGAGTAGGCCCAATTACGAGTTGCAGCTTACCAGCAAAAGGTTGCTCGATATTTTAACTCTAAAATGTGCGAAAGAAAGTTTGACATAGGAGATTTTGTACTTCAAAGAGTTTTTCTCAATACTCATGACTAGACTGTAGGAGTACTCGGACCAAACTGGGATTATCAATTGAAGAAATTCTTCAACCAGGCACATACAAACTTGCTTTCTTAAACGGAGATCTCGTTCCTCGCTATTGGAATGGAGAACACTTGTGCAAGTATTATCAATGAACATTTCTTTTTAAAGATTTGACTTGTATTTAGTTTTACTATTTACAAGTTTTTGAACAAGGGCTGGCCAGTTAGATGGTTGGTTGCTTATAAGTGTGAGATCAAATTTTGATCACTCGTACAGACACAAATTTTTGTCCATCTTTTATGAAAAACAAAAGGAACTGTGCGCATCCAGTTATTCTTGCCAATTATTGTATTTATTACAAGTATTTTCTCATTACGTGTGTTGTTTTGCTATATTTTCATTGTTGTTTACAAGTACGCGAGCAGTAATGCTCGAACAGGTATTGGTCAATGGCAAGTGACCGAGTACCTTACACGCATCGATCACTTGGAGGGCATATAAGATACTAAGCGAGCATAGCATATTATTGTTAAAAAAACTTATACAGGATCTTTATTTATTTTCATGTATATCTAATATTAAATAAATTAATATGAGATAGCCTAGAACATGTATCTAAAATTGAATTAAAAGAGAAACAATGATAAGAATACTTACAGTATATGCAGCGGAATTAAAGAGTCATTCCTTCAGTTTCTCTAAGTCTTGTATCCTTTATCAAGAAACTGAACCGTTCTTCTAATTTCTTCACAGTCTTCCAAAGTATCCTTAGAATCACCTAGACTAGAGTGGGCAATTCTCAACACATGAGATAGATACAGAGAGAAGAAGAGAAAATAATCAAAGATGCTTAGAAAAGGACTTGTGCTTAGAGAGAATCTAAAACCTATCAGAAAATCTGACTTGTGAATTTATGAACTTATGTTCCTAACTTCTCTCTAAGCACTCATTTTATAGACTCAATTAGGCCATTTAATTTAATTAAAAAATCAATAAAATAATAGTCAATTTAAAGCCCTAGGTCAAAATTATCATGGGCTTTAGGCCCGTGAAATTTCTCATTTGATTATAAGCCCATTGGACTTAAAATCAAGGTCTATATTATTTTCTATTGATTTAATTAATTAAATAATCATTTAAATCCTTTATCAAATTAATTATTTATAATTTGAACATTGATTTAAACTTATTTATTAATTTAGATACCATTTTATCTTAATTAATAAATCTGCCATAATTTCTCTTTACTTCTCTAAATTACATAACTCTGCGAAACTATCCAAAATTGACCTGGTCAACTTTGATAATTAAATCAATTAATTGAGACTATCTAGATGATTTTATCCAAGGTACAATGGGGACCATGGGCCTATGAAATCAAGCTCCAATAAGTTATCATAAATCTAACAAATAAATTTACTAACTTATAAATTCCTCGTGACTCCACTATAGACTCGGAATTGCACTCTTGAACTCATAGAACGCTCTATAAAAAATATAGATACGCTATTAATTATCCATTATTACAACCATAATTGTCACTCAATCCTCTATAAATGGTCTACAATGAGATGAGACTAAAATACCATTTTACCCCTCATTGTATTTTGTTCTTAAAACATTTAGTTCCTTGTAAATGATATTTCAGTAAACTAATATTAATTATTGAAATGAGATCTCTATCATTTAGCACCTTGAACCAAACTAAAAGGAAACCATCGCTTCACTTCTTCATTAGAAGTTATAGATGTTCATATCTATGATTAACACTCCCACTCAATTATATTACTGAGTTCCCAAGATGTAAATATGGGCTAGTCCGTAGGGTAAGCTGGTAACGAACAACTTAAAAAACTCAAATAAGTCAATCAATTAGAATACTAACCACTCAAACTTGAGATTGAATTGACCTGTGGTAAACTATATGATATGACTAGAATAGATAATAACAATATGTTTACTTATCCTGTCTACTGTCAATATCGGTTCAGTCCGATGTAACAAATACATTCGATCTTATCAACTTTGCTAATGTTCTGGAAAGAACATAACACTACAATGTGTAAGTAGATCATATCGTAGATTGGCAAGTCAGTGTAAATCCTGTGCCTTTGACTAATCTAAGGACTAACTTATTTTGAACATATAATCATATTTCTATTCCACTGTGATTACGTCACTATAAATATGATTAGCTATATGCTCGGGATTTAATAGAAGTTTATGTTAAACAAATAATCATGAAAATAAAACATATGAGCAAAGTGATTGACCAAGTCAAAAAATGATTTCTATTCTTTTATTGATAATAAAATGAGATTACAAAGAAATAGGTTTTTAATTAGGGCATAAAACCCCAACAATTATAAACATATGTAAACACACGAGCAAAATAAGGGAAAGCATACTACGACACTTAGAGTATTTTTTTAAAAAATTAACAGATTTTGTGAAATAATAAAGTGTTATGCTAGGTTCGGTCATACGAGTAGATGTTATAATAACAATTGTAATATCAAAACGAAATATCTTTACACCGCGAGAAATTGCTGCTCGGATGTAATTAAAACTATTGTAAATAGTAAATAAGACTGCCTTAGGCAGCAAATTATCTTAACACCACGATCAGACTGTTCAGGAGTCTTGGTTATAAATCATAAAAAATATATGTTCACTATGCAGGAGGGTCTTGATGAGGTCGTTGGTCGACAGCCGCTCCGATCTCCTTTTCTCCTCCATCAATGTCTGTGGCCAAGGAAATCTCATGAGAAGTAGGGGCATTTTTCTCCTCCAGTCGAGCAGCACATCAAGCAAGCTTGGATTCCCTTATCTGTTCGAGAAGATAATCAAAGTTTGCACCTTGATTGTTCTTCCAGAACATGTAGAAGCGGGTGAAGGTTGCACCTTGAAACCTCTCCAAGTTGCTCGCATTAATCTCCTTGAGCTGCTTCACCTTCTTATCCAGTTCATTGGCCTCTTTCTGACTAGCGACCAGATCATCCTAAAGCTTGACCACCTCGTCGTGGTTGGCCTTGGACGCAGCCTTGTATTTCTCTTTTAAGATTATGGATTTTTCCAAGCCCTCCTTAATCTTTTTAGCTCCTTTTCGCGGGCCTTGAGTTGGTCCTCTGCAGATTTTAGCTCCTGAACGAATTTAGAGTCGTCATCTTTAGCACAATGCCACCCATTATTCAAGGTCAGGAGAGCCTGCGAACAAAAAAAATTGATGTTAGTGAAAGAAAAAATGTCAATAAAAAATACAAGGTAGAAAAGACTTATGGCGAGTAGTGCGTTGAAACTGCGACCAATGACTTGGTCAGTTTTCAACGAAGGAAGAAAGGAAAAGGCGTCTTTGCTGAGTCGATGTTTGGCCACCTTTCGCAGCTTGTCTATGGTGGAGCAGAAGGCGTTGGCCAGCATCTCGTTCACAGCAGAATCTTCTAATTGCTCGGTGGAAGCTTCAAGTTGAGAAAGGGAAGGAGGAGTAGTTGACCTGGAAGGAAGAGGAGTCTCAATTGATCGAGGCTTCTTGCTTGGGGTTGCCCCGCTGGTACCTCCAGCTTCTCTCTTGCTCAATTTCTTCGATTTGGTGTTTTTGCCTCCCGAAGCATAGATGTCAAAAGCATTGCTCGCCTACATGACTAAGAAAGAGATGAACAAAATTAGTAAATTTTCTACAATAATTTATAAAGATCAACAAGGAAAAATTATAAGTACTATACCCAAACTAAAGATATTGGTCACGACTTTATCTAAGTTATTACTGCTACAAACATTATCCTCCTCGAAGAAATCTAGGTTAAAGCTACTCGTTGGAAAAATAAAGTTGCCATTCTTGTCAAACATGCTAATAGGAATGGGTAACGTATCTAAAATGTTGAAAAAACCATACCATTTTTATCTTCAGACAAGTCGTATACCCAACCAGGGTGATTGGGTAGTTTTTATTTTCCCTTCCTGTGGGAAGGAGGAATGGATTCTAATCGAGGAGTGGGAACTGGTTCCCTAATCGCGACCCTCATCATCGGTCGATGCCTGGGAGGTTGAGAAACATCTTGTGGTTAGGAGGCATCTTCAACACCTTCTCATGTGGCACTCCCAGCAGTTGTTGCCTTCATCTCTTGATGGGGCTCCAAAAGGCTGACCAGCCTTAGGTTGTTCTCAGTGACCAGCTCTTTGACACTCTTTTCAATAGAGATCATGCTGGATAGGGCAATGACCCTCTCTACCATGCCTTAAGTAGGCTCTGGTCTAAACCAAGGGCCAATATTCAACAGAGTAAACTAAGAAGAATAAAAAATAAACGACCAGAAGTTTGAACAAATTCGAGAAGAAAAGTTACCTCCCCAAGTAAAGGACAAGTTGTCTGCTACAAGATCGGTGGTGAGGAAATACTCTTGGAAGTATTTGCCCACATTGGATTCATAGGTTATGTCAGTCAAGAATGTGTGGGAAGACTTCTGATGGCAGAAGGGGGAAAACCCCGTATTATATTGGTTGGGGTTGGATTTTAAGTCGAACAGGTAGTTGATTTCGTGGGGAGTGGGTACAGGCCATTTTTTGTGGTAGTAAAGGATATAGAGTGTCGATAACACTCTATACCTGTTTGGGGTAATTTGGAAAGGAGAAATGTCGAAATAATTCGCCACTCCTCGGAAGAAATCGTGTAGAGGCAGAGTAGCACCCGCCTCGATGTGGTACCTCGACCAGGCGCTATAAGCACCTTCGGGCACGTTTTCCCTCTAGTCAGGGGTTGGCTTGAAAATTGTAATCTTAGGGAGGCCATACTTCTTGGGATATTTGGTTACTATCCTAGGCCATACTTCTTGGGATACTTGGTTACCATCATGCTCGATATAACACTAGGAGGGGCAACATACCTGGGTATATCTGTTTTTGCGACCTCTTTTACAATGGCACGGGAAAGAAGAATCTCAGGAGGTTGTTCGTTTGCTGCAGGTAGATTAGTAGTATAAGGACCCTCAGCATTGGTCGCATGCTGGCCAACGTGAGGATCAAGGATCTTTTTTCTCCTCTGAGAAACGTGTTTCACTCATGCCATTGGTGGGTTTCAAATGGGATGTATGGTCGATGGAGTTGGTTGTGTTGTATTTGGTGGAATGGGTAAGGGTAGGTGGTTCAAAGTCTTCGAATAGCAGGTTTAGAAGCTCTTCGTCTATTGGCCTCTCACCTCCCCAGGGATCGTGCATGAATATCTAAGAAGAATATGGGGTAGTGAGAATCTGCGACCAATAGAGAAAAAAAGGATAAAAAATAAAAGATAAAGCTGCTCGTGGATAAAAGTTAAGCTGTTATCCGACCAACGACATCCGAGTAAAAACACAAAAACCCTGCGAGCAGGTTGGAAAAAGCATATCAAAAAGTGAAACTAAAAAGTTTTTCAGAAAAAAAATTTCAACTTCAAAAATAGGTGGGAAAAACTAAGTTTTTCCAAAATACCAAAATCAAAATTTCCCCTCGATTTTGGACCCAAAACCTGTACTAATAAAACCAACTATCTCTCCTAAACATTGTTATATGCAATAAAATACCTATTTCAGCCCAGTATTCCTATGTATTTTTTGCCTAAACCCGGTCATATTCAAGAACTCTCCAAGAACATAAAAAAAAACAATTACAAACACAGCTGATTCACAGCCAAAATGCAGGTAAATTGCTACAAAATTCAAAGGACTTGTTCAAAAACCTACTTGAAGTGAAGATTGTTGAAGAGATCACAAAAAGATTGCTTGAAATTTCTCTGAAGGCTTCGGATTGCACTGAGAGGCACTTGAAGGATTTTAGGAGAGTTTTGAGAGTTCTTGAAGAAAGAGAAAATTTGGGTAAAAATGAAAAGGAGTGAGGAGGCCTATATTTATACTGATCAGAGTATTACTGACGAGTAATGATGAAAGTAGGGTTTCGATGTATGGGAAACTGCAATAACCATCAAATCGTTCCAAGGAAATCGAAAAAGTCATAATTACTTACCTTTTCAAGAAAATAAGTACAATCGGATGTGACGGGTCAGCAGATTACTGATCGAGTAAGTTTATTAAATGCTGCTCACATTACAATAAACTTGGGGGGCAAATGTTTCCTTAAATATTTACATCTAGAATGTATTTGTAAGTTTATATTTTATTCAGATTCATGCGCATAAGAAAGATCTCATTCTAGTTATGGTTCCTATAGTGATTTGTTATTATGCTTTGATAATTTTTATTATTGCATTGAAATAATGCTTCTATTGCACTGTCAATCACATGATCAAAAACCAACATGAAGCATCTAGAATGGCTTACAAGAAAACTTGTGAGGCTATACGCACCAGAATCACCGTTAAAAGATTGTCGATGTCAAGTAATGATACGTCCAAGGCCTAAAGGTCTGGTCCTCGTGAAGAGAAACCTGAAGAGAGTTTAGAAGATAAGTCAACCTTATGCAAACATGAAGACTAACTTGGGGGGGAAATTCTTATACCCATTTTCAGAGTATCACTACCCATCAGCCGAGTTCATGCCTAGGGCCTAGCCAATTGTAACTTTTTATAATTCTTTGGTCTAGCCCAATAACTTAAGCCCACACTCAAATGTAACCCTAACTCTTCAATATAAATTAGAGGAGTAGGGACCAAGAAGAGTGGGAGAGGAAAAAGGGGCGACAACTTTTTACAGAGAGAGCTATCCATTTTCAATGGAAGCAAATAGCTAAAAGCTAAATACAAATGTAATTCATGGCTTGTAAGATCAATGATAGTGACTAAGTGGATGTAGGCCAACTTTTTGGGGCTGAACCACGATAAAACTTTCTTTATCCATTATTTTTGGGTACTAGAAACATCTCTTATACTTTATTTAGCTCTCACAAATCTTCTCAATATTATTTTTTGGGTGTTAGACGAGTTAACGAAAAAAAGAGTCAACATTCTACTTTCCAACAATATCATATTTATAGTTACACTCGAATTCGTTTAAAAAGAAAACAAAAATATATAGATTAATCCAACTTTGACATTACACAATCTCTAGAATGAAAATGAGTGATCTAGCTTGGTAGATTACAATGTATATGTATTTCTCTATTAATTGTATTCCTAGAGTATCACTACAACATTTAATGGCATTAGCGACGTAACAAATAGAGACAGACTCAGTCCGCCTGTATTATATAGGTTATTAGCGGCAGAGTGAGGGGTCCACCACTAATCATGTGTAAATATAAAAAAATATATAATACTTTTTATTAGCAGCGGACTTACCATTATTAGTGATGGATACTTTGCCACTAATACACCAAAGGAAATGCCTGGGAAAACATCAGGGCTTTATTTTTAGACTAATTAATCAAATTTTCAAAATCCACATGACCATGTTTTTCATGACACAAATTAGTATCACTCATTGTGTTTGTGTGACAACTATGTGATTGAGATAATGTAACAATTATCAACAGATTTATAACCCTTCAAAACACAATTTCCATCTTGGTCAAACACAAAACAATTATCATGACAAAAATTTACAAATAAGTCTTGATCACAAATTTGACTTATACTAATTATATTAGTTTTAAGTCCATCAACAAAAAGTACATTTTGCAATTTTGGTAGTCCTTCATAATTTAGAGTGTCACTACCAAGTAACTTACAAGACTTACCATCTCCAAATGTGAATTCCCCATTTTTCAAAGTCTTGAAGTCAATGAGTATGCTTTTGTTACCCGTCATATGCCTAGAACAACCACTATAAAAAAAACCAAGAGTTAGCACATGTTCTAAGACAAGTAAAGGCAGCAAGACACTTGAATTTATTTTTCTTTACCCAAACTTTAATTAGGTGGAGCTCTTTTCTTCAAGGGCATTTGTCTTAAATTACCATGATGATTAAATTATTTTTTTTGAAGAAAATTCATCAAGGTAAAACAGTTAAGTTGAATATGACCTTTCATTCCACAGAAATGGCAAATTGGAATAAAATTACCAGTTTTTTCTAGAAATTTATGGTCTGTTTCTCATGTGTTGTGATAAATTGAGAAGATGAGGCCACATGAGTCTGAGTAGAACCTGAAAAAGGGTCAGTCGTTGAAACAACAGGTTGATTTCCATAAATAATTTTGTTTTTCCTTTAGGTTTAGATCCACTTGATCTCAACCTAGAAAAATCACAAGCTTTTTGACCTGCAAGAAGAACATCATCCAAAACCATAGATCTATGATTAAGCATTTTGACATCTTTCACAATTTGATCAACTTCATTAGACAAACGTTTGATTTGAGAATATTTAGCAACAATATCAATTTCATATTTCTTAACAAGAGAATCAAGTTCTTCATTTCTCTTCTTGAGAACTTTGTTATTGTTTGCCATCAAACGATTATCTGAACACACTTTCAAATATTGATCGTACATGTTTTCATATGATTCTTTCAAGGAATCCTCATCCAAATTGGATTCATCTGAATCACCATGGGAACCCTCATCTGTTGAAATAGTATTATTTAAACAAACAAAGTTCTCATTCACCTACACAAAAAGAGGTGAGCAAGAAAAAACAGAAGTTAAGGCAAGATTAGAACTTTCTTCCTCATCACTACTTTTAGAGTCCTGGTCACTCCAAGTGGATGTCATGACCTTCTTATTTTTCTTCAAGGTATTGGCACATTCAGATTGAATATGTCCAAAATCTTCACACTCCTTACATTGAATACCTTTTTTATTAGTAGATTCAAAAGGTTTGGAAAAATTATTACCTTTGGAGGATTTAGACATGTTTTTCTTGTTACCAATCTTTTTCATAAACTTCTTAAAGTTTTTTATAAGAAGATCATTTCATCATCATCTTCCTCATCTAAACTTTCCATTTCTTCTTTGGAAGATTTCAAGGCAATCGATTTCTCCTTCACAAAAATTGGTTTCACTTGTTGGCAGATCTTTTAATTAAGTTCAAAAGATCGAAGAGATCCCATCAATTCCTCAACTTTCAAGGTGTCAAGGATTTTTACCTCCTCAATGGCTATGATCTTGGATTAAAATCTGTCAGGAAGAGATCTAACAATTTTCCTAACCAAAACAGAGTCAGAAAACTTTTCTCCTAAAGCAAAATATTCATTAGCAATGCCAGACAATTCTTCATAAAACTCAGTGAGGGTTTCTTTTTCAGACATGCGAAGGTTTTCAAATCTTGCGGTCAACATTACAAGCCTAGATCACTTAACATCAACGGTTCCTTCAAATTGAGTTTGAAGGATTTCCCAAGCATCTTTAGCAGACTTACAAGATGAAATCAATTTTATATAACTCTCACCAACACCATTAAAAATTGCATGTAAAGCTTTATTATTATAAATTGACAATTTATATTCTTCATTAGACCATTCAAGTTCAGATTTTACCTATGTCTTACTGGATTTCGAATCTGTCTCGACAGGTGGTGTCCAACCGGTCAATATTGATCTCCAAGCCCTTTCATCAAGGGATTTGATAAAAGCTTTCATCCTTACTTTCCAGTATGGATAGTTTGTATCATTCAGCAATGGAGGGCAAGTTATAGATCCACGTTCTGCAAAGAAAGACATTTCACAAGAAACAAAACAAACGGAAAACCACAAAATCTCACTAAGAGTTTGGTGACCTACTCTAATACCAATTAAAATTATTTTTTTAGTAATTACCAAATTAATTAAACCAAGTGAATTAATTAAGGGGTGAAATGGTAATTAAATGTTGAAACAAATTTCAGATCTGTCGGGACAATATAAAAACTTGTCACGATAAAAATTGAACACAATAAAAAGATATCGCAAAAACAAAAAAGAACACAACGAATTTTTACAAGGTTCATAAATCATTTCGGATAACCTACTCCTTGGGGCCATGCACAGAGAATAAAACTAATTAATAAAGAATCATAAGTACAAAAATATTGACTTTGACAAAACAAGACTCCCTCTTGAGATTTGTCGCAACTTTGTTGTACTTCTTTTCACTAATCTAATTTTGATTGAAACGCCTTACTACTTGAACTCCCTTCAATGGTCAACAAGTGCTTGCATCCTCCCGATGCAAGACTTATAAAAATCTTCTCCCGAAGACTATAAGAATTGTGTTTAAATTAAAACATGTATTCACTCATGAATGTGGTATAGACTCACCACAAAACTAAACACTCATTTTACTACAAGAACACGTGAATACAATGATTTTGAATACAAACTATGAACCCTCACAAATATTACAATTCACTCTCATAACTATACACCGAGGACTTCACTTTTTCTTTAAGGCCCTAGAAGCCTATTTATAGAGATCATTTCGTGCTCAGAAAGGCTGAGAAAGAATCTGCAATAAAAGTAAGAATATTTGAAGATATTATTGATTAATGAAGATTTGTCATTTTTAGTTTATTCTGATCCGATAGACACAGATCTTGCAGAGACAGCTAACACCTGCATCAGATCAAATTTCTCAAGATAGAAATAACAATTAATTCCTTCAAAGATTGTATTTCCTGAAGTTTATTATCTTGAGCAGCATAAAAATTAATAGAAAATATTCCCGAAATGAATTCGAATAAGCACAAAATATTTTCTTTATAAAACTAAGATACAAATTCCTTTTATAAACATATTGTGAGAATATCAAACTAAATAAGGAATTATTTGCAAACCTTACTAAATATTCCAAGATATAAATTCTGAAAATCACAATAAAAAGGAATTTAAAATCATCTTTTAAATAAAAAGATATCTCTATAAAAAAATTTATTTATTACACAAAGTTTCCTTTTTTCAAAAAAGGAAACTACATTTTTTGAATCTTTCTTTTCACAACCAGCCATTACCACGAAAGTTGTCAATAAAAAATATCACAAAATATTCTTTAATCAGTTGAAAAAAAATATCAAAGTCTAAAAAAGAAAAAATATATTTTATTTAAAGAAAATATCATTTTATAGAGATAAAATATCATAGGGCCCAAAGCCCTGTAGTTGGCGCCAACCACATTCCAAATGGACTATGGCCCACGCAGAGGCCCAATAAGATTAGGACTAGTTCTTATTTCTATTGTTATATTAATATAATATAACATCAAGAAAAAGTAAGGAGAGACAACAGATGCATTTAACGTTATTTTCCAAGAGAGAAAAATAGAGAACTTTGTTCTCTCTAAATTGTGAGAAGGACACTCTCTCATGTTTTGAGATTTAAAAGTGTGTTCTTGTGTATCCTACCAAATATCATAGACATTCACCTGTCTCCTTCTCTTTGTGTGAGTCATAGTATGGAAGATGGTGGGTTAGGAGGCTCAGACGCTATTTGATCTATACGTGTTCTACATCTAGAAGGTATTTGTAAGTTTCTATTTTATTCAGATTCGCGTGCATGAGAAAAACCACATTCTAGTTATGGTTCCTAGAGTGATTTGTTCTTATGTTTTGATAATTGTTATTATTGCATTGAAATAATGCTTCTGTTGCACTGTCAATCACATGATGAAAAACCAACATGAAGCATCTCGAATGGCTTACAAGAAAACTTGTGAGGCTATACGCACCAGAATCACCGTTAAAAGATCGTCGATGTCAAGTAATGATACATCTAAGGCCTAAAGGTCTGGTCCTCATGAGGAGAAACCTGAAGAGAGTTCAGACGATAAGTCAACCTTATGCAAACATGATGACTAACTTGGGGGGCAATTCTTATACCCATGTTCAGAGTATCACTACCCATCAGCCCAGATCATGCCTATGGCCTAGTTAAATGTAACCCTAACTCTTCAATATAAATTAGAGGAGTAGGGACCAAGAAGAGTGGGAGAGGAAAAAGGGGCGACAGCTTTTTACATAGAGAGTTGTCCATTTCAATGGAGGCAAATAGCAAAAAGCTAAATACAAATGTAATCCAAGGCTTATAAGATAAATGACAGTGACTAAGTGGATGTAGGCCAACTTTTTGGGGTTGAACCAAAATAAAACTTTCTCTATCCATTATTTTTGGGTACTAGAAACATCTCTTATAATTTATTTAGCTCTCACAAATCTTCTCAATATTATTATTTGGGTGTTAGATGAGTTAACGAAAAAACGAGTCAACATTCTACTTTCCAATAGTATCATATTTATAGTTACACTCAAATTCTTTTAAAAAGAAAACGAAAATATATAGATTAATCCAACTTTGACATTACATAATCTCTAGAATGAAAATGAGTGATCTAACTCGGTAGATAACAATGTATATGTATTTCTCTGTTAATTTTATTGCTGGAGTATCATTACAACATTTAATGGCATTAGTAACGTAACAATTAGAGGCGGACTCAGTCCGCCTGTACTGTACAGGTTATTAGCGTCGGACTAAGGGGTCCGCCACTAATAATGTGTAAATATAAAAAAATATATAATAATTTTTATTAGCGGCGAACTTACCATTATTAGTGGTGGATAGTCCACTACTAATACACCAAAGGAAATGCTTGGGAAAACATCAGGGCTTTATATTTAGAATTATTAGCGACGGGTAATCACAATTATTAAAAGCAGACTATTCACCGCTAATACTATTAGCGGCGGGTAATCACTTTTATTAGAGGCAGACTACTCGCCGCTAATAATATTATTAGCGGCAGGAGAATACTAATAGTGGCGGGTCCCGCTGCTAATACTCTTGCATAGTTTAAAAGTTTTCACAGCCCTCACCCGCGTCTCTTCTATTCTCCCAATTTCCTCAGCCCCTCTCTCGTTCTCTCCTTCTCTTCACTTCTTTTCTCTCTCGGGCGCAAGGCAACGACAACTTCTCTTCTCTTTCGCATCTTCTCTACTCTCTCAGGTGCAAGGCAACGGCAACAACAAGTTCTCTGGGCGCTCTCATTTCCCATTTTGGTTAGTTCTCTATTATTTCACTTTTAGACAAGTTTGGATTTTTTTTGGGGTAACTTTAGTATGTAGATATGTTTCATCTTATCTTTGGGGTCTTCATTACAATCCCCTTTGAATCTTTTTTTGTCTTGTGTGAATTTTGTATTTATCAGCGGCTCACCCAGACAGCGGCTCTCCTTCACAGATTTGTTTTCACCAGAGATATATGTATGTATGTGGTAAGTACTATGATATAGTGACTTGGAATGGGAGAAATTGGAGCCTACAATAGTAATATTTATTATTCCAATATAATTTGCTAAGTTGTTTTTTAGGTGTATTATTTCTATATATATACACTGCTATATTTGTCTATGGGTGCATATAGTTTCACTCTATCTAGTTATACCAACTGGCACACTTTTAGAGGTCGATTAAGAGCTGACAGTGATGCTGACTCTTATTGGTAATAAAAAACGTAAAATCTTATTCATTATTATGATCAATCTACTAAGATTATAAGTTATATGAGAAATTTATTGATTAAAAGATCACACTTAACGTGTTAAGTAGTTTTTTTAGTAGTGAAAATAATTAATTAGTTTGAAATATTGTATTTATGTCACTAAGTAATTTTTTTATGGTAAAAATCATATTGTTTTATTAATTTAGTTTGATTGTTATGAATCTTGTTTTGATTCATAACCATTCCATTAGTAATTGAAGTGATTGGATGATTTTTTTTTCAGTAATATGATTGGATGATTGATAATTATTGAAAATCTAATAAAAAAAACGTTAGTATGTATCAAAATTATTAAAAAATAAAAAATAAAAAATATTATGGTTGAAAATCTAATAATAAAAAAATTGTTAGTATTTATTAAAATTATTAAAAATAAATAAATTATGGTTGTTTAATATAAATGTAATTATTATAAATAAATTTAATTTATTTTATAATTATTAAATTATATTTATTAATTTGGTAATTATAAATAGAAAAATAATTTAATTTTAGAATAATTATAAAATATATTTATTAAAAAATTGTATAATAAATTATCATAAATAATTTGCAAAAAAGGAAGTCATTATAAAATAACATAAGTTATCATAAAATAACATGAGATAAATTTAAATAAATTTACCATGAATAAAAAAAATAATTCTTGTTAACTGTAGTAATAATTAATTAAGTAATAAGAGATCATAAAACACAAGTTTGTCCAGGAATAACACTTCTCATAAGACATCATAAAACATTTAAAATAATATATCTTTTTTAAAAGATCGGATTAGGACACTTGCTCTTATTATTTCTTCCCTTTCTTATACTCTCTTATATCACCATATATGTCGATAAATAACTCTTGGACAACATTGAGAAATCGTGGTTGTCTATAATATTGGAATGGTCTACACGCTTTTTTGAGGATGGCGTCGGAACATAAAGATTATGATGGAAGAATTAGATGCCCGTGTGTGAGACACGATAATAATAGTTTGGAATCTTTGGATGTTATGCGAGCACGCGTATTCGATAGGGGTTTTCATCAAGCTTATGATAAGTGGATTTTTCATGGTGAAGTGGAAGAAATTGTTGCCGATGAGGTGGTTGATGAGAATGAAGACAATGAGATTATTCACGTTACGAAAGACTTCCTTTTACCGACAACTGAAGAAGTAGAAAGGGATCCCGGTGGGAGTCAGTATTATGACAAGTTATTTGAGGAGATTGAAGCAGAGTTGTTTCCTGCCTGTGATTAGATTTCATCCTAGAACTTTTTGGCAAAGTTATTGCATCTAAAAGTTAGAGGGAAGGGGTCTAACAACATATTTGATGATTTGCTGAAGTTGTTAAAGCTTTCCTTTCCAAAGGAAAACAAAATTACATCATCGTACTACGAGGTGAAAAAGAGATTGAAAAAATTAGGGTTGGGATACGAGTCCATTCACGTGTGTCAGTATGATTGCTGCTTATTTTACAATGAGCATGCATCTAAAGAGACATGCCTAGCATGTGGAAGTAGTAGATGGATTACTTCTGAAATGACGAAAGAAAAAAAAGTGTCACACAAGGTGATGTGTTACTTTTCATTGACACGTCAGTTGAAAATATTATACAATTCAAGGATTATAGCGAAACATATGATATGGCATCACATTGGGAAATTGAAAGATGATGGGGTGATACACACTGGGTGGATGGCTCTGCGTGGAAGGACTTTGATGTCAAGCATCCTGATTTTTCAAGGGATCCTATAAATGTTCGTTTGGACTTAGTTGCCGATGAATTTAATCCATTTGGCAATATGAACCTCGCATACAGCATGTGGCCTATGGTGTTGGCAAACTATATAATATGTCACCTTGGTTATGTATGAAAGAAAATTATTTCATGTTGACCCTCCTTATTCCTGGGCCAAAATCACTGGGTAAGGACACAGATGTATTTCTAAAACCATTGGTGGATGAGTTGAAGGAACTATGAGTTAACGGAGTTGTTACAAGAGATAGTACGACCAACACGATGTTCAAGATGCGGGCAACCCTTTTGTGGACAGTGAACGATTTTCCAGCTCGCAGTAGTTTTTCTGGATGGAGTGGTCAAGGATACAAAGCTTGTCTTACGTGTAATAAAGACACAACTTCCATGCGAGTGATTGGTAAGACATCTTATGTTGGTAATAGAAGATTCTCACCAAGTACTCATCGAATGAGAAGAGACACTGAGTTCGATGGAGAAGTTGAGACAAGATGTCCTCTAAGACGGTTTACTTGTGAGTATATACTAGAACAAGTTAATGCTCTTACACCGCAAATTCTAGGAAAACAAGTCCATATTGGGGGTGTGAAATGTAAAAGAGGTGTAGATGAAGGTGAATGGAGGAAAAAAATCATCTTCTACGAGCTTGAGTATTGGTGTACAAACAAATTAAAACACAATATAGATGCCCTGCATGTTGAGAAGAATGTGTGTGATAGTCTCCTTGGCACAATCTTAGACAATGATAAATCTAAGGACACAACTAAGGCAAGACATAATTTGAAAAAGATGGGTGTGAGGGAATCATTGTGGATTTATGAAGATGAGAACGGAAAGTTGATGAAGTTGCATGCTCCTTATGTGTTAAATCCAGCACAGAGGCAACAATTTTGTCAGTTTATAAAAGGAGTTAGATTTCCATATGGTTTTTGTTCAAATTTGAAGAAGAAAGTGTCCGAGAATGGTACAAATATTCTTGGGTTGAAGTCACATGATTGTCATGTGATAATGCAATGATTACTTTCTCTCGGTGTTCACAAGTTTATCCCAAAATCTATATCGACCACCATTACAAAATTGTGCAACTTCTTCAAGCAAATATGTTCGAGGACTTCAAATGTTAAAGATATGGAGGAAGCACAAAATGACCTTATTCAGATATTGGGCAAGATGGAGTTGATTTTTCCTCCAGCTTTTTTTGACATAATGATTCATTTGGTCTTACATTTGCCAGAATAAGCTATATTGGGTGGCCCAGTATTTATGAGGTGGATGTATCCTTTTGAAAGGTACATGAAAAAATTGAAGAATTATGTGGGAAATAAAGCTCGCCCTGAAGGGTCGATCGCCGAAGGCTTTGTTGCAGATAAGGCTTTGACTTTTTGTTCAATGTATTTCAAAGATATTGAAACAAGATTTAACCGTCTTGATCGAAATGAAGATGCAACTTATATCCCACGAAACCTTACAGTCTTCCAATCTCAATGTTGTCCACTCACAAAGGGAGCTTTGAAGCCTCTCAATCATAACACTCGTGAAATAACTGAGTGGTTCATACTTGAGAATTCTCCTGAAATTGAGGCTTATTTAAAGTAAGTTTATTCCCTTTTAAATTATAACATGTGTGGTTATTCTAAATTTTTTGTTATCAAGAATCATAACAATATTCTAATTAACAGGGAACATCTACAAGAGATTAAACAAAAATACCCAGATGGTGATTATGATCATTTGCATAGGAAAAATTTTCGTTCGTGGTTTCATAAGAAGATAGCTTTGAACTTTGAACTTTCATTTTATTAATGATATTTTTTGTGAATCTAATACAGTTTTATGTATTTAGATATATGACTTGCACAAGCTTGGGTCTTTGGAAATGGTGATGGATTGCTAGCTTTAACACCTGGGTCAGATCATTTGGCAACCTACTACCAAGGTTGTATAGTCAATGGTGTTCGATTTATTTCATACGACCAAGATAAAAAGTGCACCACACAGAAGAGCGGAGTGTCTGTTGCCGGAACAGAAGGTTTTAATTATTACGGCACGCTTGAAGAAGTAGTGACACTATCTTTCACTAGTGCATATTCAGTGGCATTATTTCGCTGCAAATGGTTTAATACAAATCCAAGAAGGAAGAAAACAATCATTGAAAATAATATCACCAGTATAAACGTCAATGGTGAATGGTACAAAGATGAGTCGTATATACTTGCTAGCCAAGCTAAGCAAGTTTTCTATCTCGATGATCTACTTGGAGGTCATGATTGGAAAGTTGTAGAAGATTTGAATGATCAACAAATTTGGGACATTGAGGAAAATTATAATGAGGTTAATGATGCTATTGATGTTGTACATGAAATAAGCTCATCAAATTTTGTGTTGATTGTGGACCTCGGAGAGTTGATTATGCAATCTGATCAACCTGTTGCATATGTTGAGGCTGATGGAGAGGGTGACGACAAAGGTGATATGCCAGAACATGAGGAAGTCATAGATGCAGAGGATGAATTGCTAGTTGAGCTTTGTGAAGATGAAAATGTGTCTCTGATTACTGATGGAAATGATAGTGATTACTCTGTTTAGTTTTTCTATTTATGTAACATAACTATATATTGAAATATAATAAAGTTTTTTTGTGATTATTATGTCTACGAATTGAATGTGATATTAACTAGTATACCTCTAATTTAATTTGATACTACTTACTAACTAATAATTTTTAAACTTAAGTATAATGTCGGCTGATATAGCAACCTATCACGGCGGTGATGGTGGTGGTCGAGACTCGCTAGATCCTTCTAGGGTACCGTCATCCTGCGAGTCAAGTTAAACATTTTATATCAAAATTATTTTTGGAAAATATATTGTTAGAGAAATATAACAACAATACTAATATTAGTCATTGTTAAAACATTTTAAAGCATCGCCGACAAGAAGAAAGGGTTGTGGCCTTGCTAGTTATAATGCTCTTGAAGAACGAAGGAAAAAAGCCGGTAAACCATTGGATCTAGAGCTTGATCCTGTGACGAACAAAGTGATTGGGCTGGAGGACCAAGCTTTTATTTGCATGTTTGGCACTCAAGTTACAATGTTGTGTTTGGGACATTACTTGGATTTTGCTTATTTACATCAACAGTTTAAGGATCAAGTGCTTGATCGTATGAGGGTAAAATATTACAAATCTTATGCTCTACATTATTTATTGGCATTATTTACAAAGTCATATAAAAAAAAAATTCTTAATTCGGTATTATTATAATATAGACGGTCATCCACAACCTGAGTAAGTTCTAGCAACTGTCTAAGGAGATGGGCGAAAGATATCATGAGAGAAAGACCATCAGACATAGACACTTCAAAAATCATTATGCAGAACCAGAAGATTTGGAGAATGTCCTCTCTAAGCCACCTGACCATTGCACTAAGGATACATGGAAGGATATTTGTGAGTTGTTTTTTAGCAAAAGATTTTTGGCTCGCTCTGCCAAAAACCAAGCAAATAGAAAACAAATGAAGTATGTGACAATGCAAGGTACAAAATCGTTGGTTGCTAAGCTTCACGAATATGTAAGTAAATATGTTAATATAATTTTACAAAATAACACATTATAAAACACTTTGTTTACATTTGTATAAGAGCACCCAGATGCGCATGTTGTTGATACCTGGAGGGATGTTCATATGAAAAAATCGACAAAAACTTTTGTCAGCTCAACAAGATTATGCAAGTGAATATTATTGTGTTCTCATATTCGAAAAATTATCTTAGTTTTTTATTTCTAATGTTTTCTTTATACAGGAAAAAATGGCGGCGGAGCTTGATAGGCAGTCTCAACATCATAGTTAGGGGTCTGGTAATGAATCTGGCATTGATTCATCCCCGGTCGATCAATACGAGATACTAAGTAAAGTACTCGGGGAGAGATCTAACTACCAAAGAGGAGTGGGTTATAGGGTGAAAGGGAAAGTGATAAAGTCAACATCCAGCTCTACAAATCAAACTTAGTCATAAGCACATACTGCTCCTACGCCTCATGAAGATATGACTACTATGTCTTTGATGATGAAGGCAATGCGTGAGACGATTCAGATGGTGACACCTCAGCAACCCAGTAATATGTATAACCCACGGTTTGAAAGCAATCTGCAGAGGTATTTTCCATCACAATCTAAAGATGGTACGTCTTCTCAGAGTAACACCGCCCATCTTGACCTTCATACACCGCCACAGCAACAGTACCAGCCTCATCCACAGTATCTGTCATATATGTCATCGCAACAACCTCCGCAATATCAAAATTAGTACATGTTTGGACGCTATTTCCAGTCTCCTCCACTCTATTTAAACTTTACCGACTTTCAAGAAGGATCGATGCAGCATCTGCAACCTAATCTTAGGTGTGGTGAGGTTGGAGGTTCGTTGTAGCAGCAACCATTTTCTAGGTATGGTGAATTTGGGGGTTCCTCGCAGCAACAACTATTTTTTAGATATGGTGAGTTTGGGGGCGGGTCGCTGCAACAGGAGCAACCTTTTTTATCCACCCCGATACAGCCACAACCTCGGGATCAGTTTGGGGACCTCACGCTTGGACGATCTTCACAACAGCCTTATATTCCTTCACCGCCACAGACACAACCACCGCCACAGCCACCGCCATCGCCATCGCCATAGCCATAGCCACAACAAAATGTTGAAGATGAGGATAATTATCAAATTGAACTTAATGATTATATTTAGTTATTAGTTTATGTATTTTGATTAAATTAACAGTGTAATTATTTATTATGACAATAGCGATATTAGTTAGTTTGATAAATATTAAAATTATATATTAATTTTAATGTTAGTTATGTTTAAATGAATTAATTGGTTATTTTATTAAAATTTATTATGAATTAGTTTTAAAAATATTTAAATTTAATAAATCTTAATTTATTTTAAATTAATATTAAAAAGTATAATAAAAAATAAAATTTAGAAAATTAGTGGCGGACCACGCGCCGCTAATTAATTTTATTATCGACTCTGACACATGTATTAGTGGCGGGCTTCGCCGCTATTATCTGCCGCTAATAATATATTAGTAGCGGCAGGTGTGTCAGTCCACTGCTAATAAGTATTATTAGCAGCCACTAATTATCGGCGGGGAAGTAGCGACGGAGTGTCATATAATTAGCAGCGAATTTTACTGACGCTAATACCCTTTAATATTATAGTGTATGGGTAGGTTGTTGTTAGAGTGTTGTTATTTAGTACTTTCTAATTGGTTAGTAATATTCTATAATAATTATTAAATTAAAATGTGTGAATTCTACCAATAACAATAACAGTACAACAATCTTTCTTGTTATTGGGCACGAGTGTTACCCCTCGCAAATATATCATTGTAATGCTTAGAGTAACTCCAATACTAATGCTTAGAAGGTTGTCATAACTATTTGTATTAGAATGCGAGTCTCTATAATAGATTATTGTTGAGAAAGGTTGCCAAAAGTTGGCAACGTTGCCATTTTGCTTTTTATTTTAATACAATTATTTTTTATTAAGTGGATGAGAGATTATAAAAAATATATATATATTAATATTTTAATTTTTTTTTGGCAACGTTATAGAATGCCAGCATTGTAGATAGATGCACTTCAACATCAACTTTTGGAGTATTTATTATTGGATAAAGATTGCCTCCTTCAAAATCTCAAAAAAAATCTCAAAAAATAACGATAAAAAAATAAACGTGTCGAAAGAAATATGACTCTCCATCCACGTGTTGGCGAATTGGAGAAGAGGCTCTGCATGCAAATGCAATATTACACCGCTCATCAATGCACCGTTTTCTGATAGCTCTGCACTTACACTTATACCCTTTCTCATATGCAATGATATTGTCCATTTCTCCCGTAAACTATATAACACATCCGAGGTCAAAAAAGTAATTCCACAACCAGAGAAATCTCAGAATAAAGATAGCTCCAAACAGTAAGAAGAATGTCAAGGAAGGTGCAGCCGAGGCCGGAGGAGGAGAAATATGGCAGGAGTACTAGCACAACCGAGAGCATTAACTTGCTCAGTGGGCGTAGCAGTCTTAACGTGCGCACTAACTCTTTCTCTAGTTCTCGGCCATAACGGCGGCAGCAGCAGCAGTAGAAACGACGTCGTCCCACAAGAGCCAGTCATACACCAAGTCACAGACAAATCTCACGCCCACCTTCTGGGCACGGAGAGGAAATTCAAGATGTTCATGGAGAAGTACGGGAAGACGTACGGTAGCAGAGAGGAGTACCTACACCGCCTTGGGATCTTCGCTAGGAACATGGTCAGGGCCGCCGAGCACCAGGCCCTTGATCCGACGGCGGTTCACGGAGTGACGCCGTTCTCAGACCTCTCCGCGGAGGAGTTTGAGCGTTCTTTCGCCGGCTTGAGGGGTGGGCCCGGCTTTGGCAATGGGTTCCCGGAGACTACTACGACGGCTGCACCGCCTTTGGAGGTCGGCGACTTGCCGGAAAGTTTCGATTGGAGGGAGAAGGGAGCCGTTACTGAGGTTAAGATGCAGGTACGTAGCTATATCGGTCCATTCATGAGACATTAAAATCAGTAAACAATGAGTTATTATTTTGTTGTAATAAGTACTGTGCTGTATATAAATGTTGGACTAAAAAGAAGGGAAGGCATAGCATAATATACATATATATACATGGTAATAATATTGTTTGATATCCAGGGATCGTGTGGATCTTGCTGGGCTTTTAGTACGACAGGGGCTGTAGAAGGAGCCAATTTTATTGCAACCGGGAAGCTTCTCAATCTGAGTGAACAACAGCTAGTGGATTGTGACCACACGGTACGTCATTCATTTATTAATCAATTATATTATATATATATATATATAAACATAGTATAGTGAAAGCTTACTTTTGTCTAGTCTATAGTTTTCAGAGTAGAAGAAATTATAATTCATTTTTTTTATTATACATATATATTGTAGTGCGATCCGAGTGAGAAGGATGCATGCGACGATGGGTGTGGTGGAGGGCTTATGACAAATGCGTACAAGTATGTGATAGAGGCAGGAGGATTAGAGGAGGAGACTTCATATCCTTACACCGGGAAAAAAGGTCAATGCAAATTTGAAGCAGACAAAGTGGCTGTAAAGGTTGTCAATTTTACCATCATTCCGATTGACGAGAACCAGATTGCTGCCAATCTAGTCCACCAGGGTCCTCTCGCAGGTAAAAGTAAAACCATTAATTAGTACATCATTATTATAATTGTTAGAGAATTATTAGTTAAATCAAATAATTAATGTACGTATCTACAATGCAAGTGCAGTGGGGTTGAATGCAGTGTTCATGCAAACGTACATAGGGGGAGTGTCGTGTCCCCTAATATGCGGAAAGAGATGGGTGAACCACGGCGTTTTGATGGTGGGCTACGGCTCCAAGGGCTACTCCATCCTCAGATTTCGATACAAGCCTTACTGGATCATTAAGAACTCTTGGGGAAAGCGATGGGGTGAGAATGGCTACTACAAGATCTGCCGAGGCCATGCCATGTGTGGCATCAACACTATGGTCTCCGCTGTTCTCACTACTACCTCCTCCTGATCGTCATCATTATATATCCCTTTCCTATTTATTTTATTACTTTATATATTCTCTCAGCGCAATAAATATATCGTTTACTTCAGCTAAATATATATATATATATATATATCGAATAATATTAAAGGTATGGAAATTACGTAACCATATATATAAATGTGTATATAAGTTTGTGTTAGAAATATATATATTTTTTCTCAATCGAAAATGTAAAACTCTTACTCTTACTAAAATATAAGTATATGTAGAAATATGTTGATGAAGAGAATAATAGGAGATACAATACTAGACAAAAATAAATTAGAAGTAGTAGATTAAAGGCTAATAGAAAATAAGAGAGATGGAAAAGCAATAGAACAAGAATAATAAATAAAATTCTCACCAAGTAGTGGGGTCATCAATTTGGTGAATTTTTAGTTAAGTGTTTTAGGGGATAGAAATTGGTGTGTCTTGCAGCAGTGAGCAATAGGTTTCAGGATTGTTACTAATGTTTAATTAGATATTTATAAAATTAAAAATGAGTTTTTGGAGTTATATGAGTTGTTAAAATTTTGAACGTGAAATGAAAAAATGGTTTTGGCTATTTTCCCTCGCCGCGACCTCCTGGTTGTGGTTGTGAGCCTGTTTCCTAGGCTGTCGTCAAGTGATATTATGAGGGTTAAAATCATGTCTCCAAACAAATTAAAATGTGTAATATCAAATTTATATATTATTGAGTAATATTAAGAGTTTTAAATTTGTAACTGTTTTTCTAACCTAGACATTTAGATATTCACACTATAACACTTATTTAATTAATCTGTTGAGAATTTAACAACACAATTACATCTGCGAACTCATAAGAAAACTAGAAAAATAACAATAGAAAGCAAGAACAACACACAATTTTATAGAGGTTCACACTTAGATGGAAATCCTAAACTAAGGTTAATCCTCTTTGAACTCCACTTAAGGAATTCAGTCTCTTCACTATGATAAAAGCAAGAATTACTGCAAGAATAAAAGCTTCACCCTTGTATAGAAACCTTGAGCTGCAATGGAGAACACCTAGACAGTCCCTTTGGCAATTCCCTTAACCCTTTTTGACCACTCTGTTCTTTTTATCTCAGCTCTCTATCTTTCTATTACAAGAATTTGTATAAAAGTTTTGAAAACAAAATAACTCTCTTTCTTAAACTCTCACTGTAACTACAACCGTATATAAAGAAAAAAGAATAAAACTATATATATAAACCCACTCGACTAATAACAGAGAACAATAAATTCCACCTTAGTACTCATTAAAATAATATTGAAAGAGACTTACCCTTAAGTATCATTGCTCTGAAATGAATATGGCTATCCATTTCCAATTCCCAGTAATTCCAAACAGTGTTGGAATTTACTGAGAGTTATCACTTTTATTCCCATGTCAGCTGGATTCTCTGCCTTGTGTCACCTTTTCTCTGATGAAGTGATATCTAACTTCAATATGTTTTGTTCTATCACGGAACATGGGATTCTTACATAAGTACAGTGCACTTTGACTGTCAGTGTACACTGTTGCCTTTTCTTGATAAACCTTTAATTCTCTTAGCAACCCTTGTATCCGTAAACCTTCTTTAATTGCTTCAGTGGCAGCAATATACTCATATTCCTGTTGAGGATAAAGCTACTATTGGCTGCAACTGAGACTTCCAACTAATGCAATTTCCTGAAACAAGGAACATAAATGAAGTGGTCGATTTCCTCTCAACTCTGTCACCAGCAAAATCAGCATCCACAAACCCTTCCACTTGAATTGTGTCTGAATTTTTCTTGAATTTTAGACCATATTCAGTTGTCATTGCTACATATCTGAGCATCCACTTCATAGCTATTTAATGGTGCTTTCCTGGATCTCCCATAAATCTGCTAAGTACACTGGTAGAGTATGCTAAGTCTGGCCTTGTACATACCATAGAATACATAACTGATCCAATGGCATTTGCATATGGTTTTCCCTCCATTTCTTTTATTTATGTCTTTGTCTTTGCTTCTTGCTTTAGGTTGACTAAAAGCTGACTTGACAAAGGTAGAGAAGCTGGTTTAGCTCCTCTCATTGATGCTTTAACTTTCTGTCTCTATTAATGTTGATCCCAAGTATCTTCTTAGCTTCTCCCAAGTTATTCATGTCAAATTCTGAATTTAAAGCTTCTTTGAGCTTGTCAATCTTGCCTTTCTCCTTACTGATCAGTAACATGTCATCGACATAAAGAAGCAAATATGCAGATTTAAAGATATCAACACCTTTATAGTATAAGCATGTGTCGTACATGCTTTTAATAAACCCATGCTTGGTAATAAAAGAGTTATTCCACTGTCTTGGAGCTTGCTTCAATCCGTATAGAGATTTCTTTAAGAGGCAGACTTTATCTTCTTGGTTCTTAGCTTCATATCCCCTTGGTTGTTCCATGTAAATAACTTCTTCCGATTCTCCATTTAGGAAGGCAGTTGTTACATCACTTTGCTCAAGTTCAAGGTCAAACTGAGCAATTAATGAAAGCATAATCCTGATTGTTTTATATTTTACAACAGATGCAAAGATTTCATTGAAATCTATTCCTTCTTGCTGTGTAAATCCATTCGCAACCAGCCTTGCCTTAAACCTTGGCTTGCTTTCACTGGTCAGTCCCTCTTTGAGCTTGTAAATCCACTTGCAGCTGATAACCTTCTGAGCGTTAGGCTTTGTCACTAAAGTCCATGTTTGATTTTTGTTCAAAGAGTGCATTTTCTCATCCATAGCTTGCTTCCACCAGATCGCATCATCACTAGCAATAGCTTCTTCATAACTGGTTGGTTCAGTTTTAACCATATCAGTTGCTGTGATAAACGCATAAGCAAGCATATCTGCTAATGCATTGAAACCATATCTTTGAGTTGGTTTTGAGACTCTTTTCTCCCTATCTCGAACAAGTTGATAGTCTTGCACATCAGTGATATTCTCTTGATCAGGCTCTTCTTCTGGATGAGTACCACCATCTACTTCCATCTTATTGAAATCAGGTTGATTCTGGTTGTGAGTTAATTCATCATGATCTTCATGATTATTTATTTCCACCTGATTTGAACCTGCAGAAATTTGAATTTCTATGTTTCATGCACTAGAACTGTTAGTAGCATCTGTATTTTTGTGAATTTCATATTTTAAACAAGGAAATTCATCTTCTCTAAAGATTACATCCCTACTATTTATAGTTTTGAAACCCCATTCACTTTTAATCCACAGTCTATACCCTTTTACACCTTGAGGATAATCCAGAAATATACATTTAATGGATCTAGGTTAGAGTTTGTTGACGTCGTTTTTCATTAACAGTGAATATAGAGCACGTAAACAATAATTAGTTATGGCCAGAAAAATATAATAACACAAACAGGATTTTTTACGTGGTTCAGCAGTTAACTCTGCCTAGTCCACGAGTCTTTGTTATTAGAACTTAAGATGATTTCTGGAAATTCTTCAAGAATGAATTCTCCAGAGTTTCTCTCTAGATTACAAAATTTCGGTCCTCTACAAAGGTACAGGACTCCTCTATTTATAGAGGAAGTCTCATAATACTATCCCACACGTCTCTGGGAAGTTCTCCTTTATGTCAATAAATTTAATGGCTTTAAAAGCCTGTAACTCCAACATACAAGGAAACGTCCCCTGAAGACCAGGGGGCGTATAACTGAATAATAAATACCACTACAAGAAATCTGATCTTTACCTACCAATATTTTACCTACCAATATATATTGGTAGGGAAAGTAATGTTTTGCCTACCAATATTTATTGGTAAATAATATTGGTAAGTAATTATTTGTCATTAGTATATTAATTCAAAAATGTTATTTCCTACCAATATTACCTACTAATATGGAGACTTTGCCCACATTTATTTTTGAGGGAAAAATTTTACAATTCCCGCTCAATTTTTCCTCCAATTTTTGCTTATTTTTTATTTTTTATTTTTATAAATGCTTATGTGTAAGCATATGTGTGATAATATTGATGATGTGTAAGCTGATGTGTCTGCCATCTTGCCTATTTTTTTTTTTTTATCCAATTGACAAATATATTATATGCTATATATGTATATATATATGATATATTATAACTCTTTCACGCACCAGATCACTGTTTCCATTCCTTGTTCTTACACAGCTTCCGTTCCGTTCCGTTCCTGCTTCCCTTCCGTTCCGTTCACTGTTCCGTTCACTGCTTCCCTTCCGTTCCGCACGCACCCTTCCAGATCAGATCACTGTTTCCATTCCCTGTTCTTACACAGCTTCCGTTCCGTTCCGTTCACTGCTTCCCTTCCGTTCCGTTCACTGCTTCCATTCCGTTCTCACATATTGTGAAATACTGAAGCTCTCACCAGATCAGATCGAAGTGACCAAGCACCGTCTCTCTCTCCGGCGCAGGACGACTCTCATCTCGATCACACACGGACACGGTAACTGAAATGTCCTGATTTTTTTTTTTTTTTAGTATATTTAGAAATAACTTTTCTGTATTTGATTTCTTGAAGCTTATTACACTCACTCACTCACTCCACTGGGCTGTGAAAAATTATAGATTTACTTGGGATTTTCTAATGATGTTTATACATAATAAGTTTATGGCTGTCATAGCTTATTCTTTTATAATTTGTGCAGAGTTTTGATCAAAAGAAGAATGGAAGATTCAGATTAGATGATTTCATATCTCTTTGTATATTTTTGCAGTCAGCTCGGTAAGTTTCTCTCGACAGAAATACAAGTTTTTTCTCGGAATAAAGAACAAAAGTTTTTTGTGCTTAGAATGAATTTTATACACACAATCGATATGTCTCTCAGCATTGTATACATATTTTGTTCCACACTCTTAATCATATAAAGGCGTTTGGCTTCAAGTGAAGCTCTTGAACATGTATAATTTATCATCTACACCAGTTCAAAATGGTCATAAGCTCATAACGGAGGCTTACTCATTTTCTGCTGTTGTTTTGCTCGTTGCAGTAATATGTTTGATTCATTTGATACTGCTAAGCAGGGCCGGGTGACTCTTGATCTCAACCAATTTGTATATTGCAGTGAGTGTTTTTTTTTTAATCTTTTTTAACAGTATAGTCCAAATAACACATGGGATTTTATTGCTTATTTATGTTATGTGAAGAAAAAAAACGAATTAAAGATAAATCATCGTGTTGATAGCTCTCTCTCAGTCTTGGGTTTCTCACTTACCAAATCAACCAAGCTGTACTACTCAGTTTAGTTCAGATCTGACGAGCAATAATAATATGTCACTAGTGACAAAAACTAGTTCATCGATCCAGTTTTGTTGTACTAGTACTAATAGAAATGACATACAAAACTCCTCTACCAATACTAGTAGCACAAGTTTGACTTACCCTCCCGTTGACTTTGCTTCTTACAAAGCCTATCATAACTCCAATATTAACATTTCAAGCTGTGGAGATCAATTTTCCCCAGCTAGCTTCCTCTTTTCAGCCCCTCTAGATAATATATCTCCTTCCATGTTACTAAACACGTCTTCGATGCTTGGAGATCATAGGCATGATCATTTTGGCTCTAAGGCCTCTCATGATCATCAGGGTGTTGATTTGATCTGTGGAATATCACAGGACCAATGTACTAACGATGTTAATGTCTCCTGAGATCATTGCCACCACTCTTGACATAGATGGACGCAATGTTGGTGAGGTTTGAGTGCATAATAGAGCTACTCCAATGATTCTTTTCACTTCTTCCTCATCAAATTCTGATAGTTCTGAATCTGGCAGCTCAATTTCGCAGCCTTGTTCATGCCAAATCCAAGCCCATTCAAGTAGGTACATTCTTTCTTCATCTAAGGTAGAGTCAGAATTTGGCCTGCCACTAACAAGCTCTAGAGCCACAACTCCAAAGGCAAAGATATCAGTTTTCTCTGTAAGGTGACCACGCATGGCATATTCTGGTGCAAGATAACCAATTGTTCCAGCAACACGAGTACTTATATGAGTTTGTTTATCATCATAAAGTTTAGCCAAACCAAAATCTGATATTTTGGGAATGAGATTATAGTCAATGATGAAGCCTTACTGAAGAAAGCCTTACTGTATGGAATAGTTCTGAGTCTAAAGTATTTGTGAATTGAGATACTATATTACTTGTATAGCTAGAATTAATGTTATTTGCAAAAATTCCAACATTGCTAAAAAATTACTGTATGGAATAGTTCTGAGTCTAAAGTATTTGTGAATTAATATCTTTGCTGAATTTTCATTCAGTTCTTTTATAAATATCAAGCTAGTAAACCTGCACTTTTGCTAATTGATTTTTTAATTATTAAATTATATATATTTTAAAACAGCTATTTTGTTACTTTTTCTAAATTTGTTAGTGAAGACATATTCTAGTTTCGTTCATAATAAGTAAATTTTCTTCTGATTTCTTTTCTCTCATTGTTTTTTAATTTCTTTTTAGCTAGAATTACATTTTTATGCTTTATGGGATGTAAGGATTTTGGGGTTTTTGAGTTATGTTTGTTTGCAAGTTATGTTTTCTAAAAATTTTGTATAACTTTCAGATCTGATTTTATTTTAATTTTGATTGATTTTGAATGTGTAAATATGAGCATGATTGAATTCTTGTTGTTTTTATTGTTGATCATTATTTTCAATCAGAATTTAATTGTAATATGAATTTCTTGTAGTGCTTTGAGGTTTTGGGCTTGGTTTGTGTGGCTCTGTGATTTTTGAATTAGGCTTGGCGGCTTTAACACTTTTGGAATTTAGCCTTGGAAGCCTTGAGGTAACATTTTTATGATTTATAGTGATATCAAATCCTTACTAATCTGAAATTTTGATGATGAATCATTGTCCTGAGGCACTTTTTGGTGCTTTGTTTATAGTTTTTGTGATTGGTTGTTTATGCATTTGAATTTGTCTATGCTATTTCTTTTGTATTTTGTCTTTGGTACTTTTTTTATGACTTGTTGTTAGTGGCTTTCCCTTTGTTGTTTATGTACTAAGATTGATTAAAAGTGTAGTTTCTTTGGAAGATACTACAAAATAATAAAATAAAAAATCAGTAAATTAACACTATTTAATAAGCTTACTGTCATTTTCTATTGGTACTTAGTTTAGAGTTCAGAGACAAACTGTTATGGTTTACTTGCTTTGTGAAATATTAATAATTCATGTGGAAGAAGAAAAATTAAAGCCCCTTGTTTACTGGGGTGGAAAGAATCTTTAAAGCCTCCTCCTGGGCAGTAGTAGTAACCTTTGAATATGTAAAAAAATATGTGCACCACATATATATACATACATATATTTATATGTTTCTATATAACGACAATAGTTCTTTTAATTCAATATTGTTTTTTTTTTTTAAAAGAAAGAATTAATAATAAAGATGCATTCATGAATCCTTGTGATAGATCAAATCCCATGTTACTAAATTGAACCTCCCCAAAAAATGCAATGTCCATGAGAGGTGCTTGTCTAGCAGCAACTTCCATGATTCTCAGTTTAGCTGCCCCAAGTAGCTGAACCATAACAATTTTCATTGTTTTCCTCATCCTTTTTAGCCTCTCCATTTTCATTTCACTTCCCCCAAATCAATCTCCCACTCTCTCTTTTTTCTTATTTTCCTAATTCATTTATAATAATCTACGAAAGAGAAAAATCTTTAATATTTACCATCATTTCTTATTCTTTTTCTTGCTCTTGTTCTCCTCTGTGTTCTTTCTAGAATTTGGGTTCATCATCAGCTCTACCAACTACAACAAGGGACCCCATTTTGTTGGTTCATGGATCGTCATTGGATAAATATACCAAATAAACTTTCAGCAGAATATGCTGCTGGAATGAATGAATTCATTAGTGTTGCAAGACACTCCATGGACTCCAATGGGATGGTTCTATGCCCTTGTTGTCGATGCGTGAATAAGAAATCACAATACATGCATGTGATAAAGTTGCACTTGATCACTCATGGATTTCTTAGTACTTACACAAGGTGGTATCACCATGGTGAGCAAGTAGAGGAAGTAGAAGATGATGGATTATTTGATACCGAGGATAATGTCGAAGATTCAGATCAGAGTGATGATTTGGCGGCAGGTCTTCATGATGCTATTGGTAGTAAGTATTTTGACATTGGTCCAACTAGTGACTTCAATGATGAATCTCCACTTAATGTGGATGACAAGTATGATGCATTGTTTGAGTCACTTCATAAGCCTTTGTA
Organism: Humulus lupulus; assembly: GCF_963169125.1. Taxonomy (NCBI): domain Eukaryota; kingdom Viridiplantae; phylum Streptophyta; class Magnoliopsida; order Rosales; family Cannabaceae; genus Humulus; species Humulus lupulus. The sequence continues at coordinate 79,040,791 of NC_084800.1, forward strand.
CAATAATTGTAAAGGTTTCTCTGTCTTAAGCGCGACGGTGAAGTTGATGAATCTCAAAGTGCTTAACAAATGGACAGATAAATCATTCGACCGTCTTTTGGAGTGTTTGAGAGAGATATTGCCCGAGGGTAATCAGTGCCCAGGGAATTATTACCAGACGAGGAAGCTTCTTTGTGAGGTGGGCTTAGGCTATGAGCAAATTGATGTTTGTCAATACGATTGTGCATTGTTTTATGGTGAGAATGCAAATGCAGTGTCATGTCCTGTATGCAAGTCTAGTCGTTATGTACGAAATCAAATCCCACATAAACGACTTAGATGGTTCCCAATCAAGGCACGACTTAAGAGAATGTTTAGTTCGAAGCACACTTCTAAAGATATGCGATGGCATAAAGAGGTACGGAAAAATGAAGCCGGGATTTTACGTCATCCTGCTGAAGGGGATGCTTGGAAGCATTTCGACAATGTGTATCCTGACTTTGCAGCTGATTCTAGGAGTGTACGAATGGGATTGGCGTCAGATGGGTTTAACCCTTTCTCTAATATGACATCAACCTATAGTTTGTGGCCAGTGATATTAATTCCATACAATATGCCACCTTGGGCTTCTCCTAATGGAACAAACTATCTCATGTCTTTGTTAATTCCAGGCCCTAAATCTCCTGGAAAAGATTATGATGTGTTCTTGATGCCATTAATTGAAGAGCTTAAAGAGTTATGGGATGGAGTCAATGCATATGATTTGTATGGTAAATGCATGTTTAAACTTCGAGCTGCAGTCTTGTGGACAATTAGTGATTTTCCTGCTTATGCATACTTGTCTGGGTGGAGCACTGCTGGTAAATTAGCATGTCCTGTTTGTCTTGAAGATACAAGATCTAGAAGAATAACTGACAAACAATGTTTCATGGGACATCGATGTTATTTGAAAAGAAACCATGCTTGGAGAAAAAGTAAAGAATATGATGGATCTACTGAATTACGTGGCCCTCCTAGAACTTTTACTGGTGACGACATTTTAAAGCAATTGGATGAAATTCCTATTCATACCCCTGGTAAAGCACCAAGTAATTCTTCTAGAAAACGTAAGCGTGGAGAGAAAGAGCTGAATTAGTGTAAAAGAAGTGTTTTGTTTGAATTGCCATACTGGTCAAAGCTCTTGCTGCGTCACAATCTTGATGTGATGCATATAGAGAAAAATGTATGTGATAACATTATTGGAACACTTTTAGACATTGAAGGCAAATCGAAAGACACTTTAAAAGCTCGTAAGGATTTACAAAATCTTAATATTCGTGAAAAGCTTTGGCTGAAGAAGGACCTATCTAATAACAAGCTTGAAAAACCTTATGCTAGTTACACTTTGACGAGAGAAGAATGCAAAGATTTTTGTAAATTCATTCAAAGTGTTAGATTACCGGATGCATATGCTTCGAATATTAGTCGATGTGTAACAGATAATGACAAACTAGGAGGAATAAAAACTCATGATTGTCATGTTTTACTTCATAAGATATTACCAGCTGCATTACTTCCTTTTCTGACAGACAACATTCGTGGTACTTTGATTGAACTCTGCCAATTCTTTCAAAAAATTTGTGCAAAAACATTACAAATTTCTGACATAGAAGAATTGAGAGATGGAATTGTAATAATTTTGTGCAAGTTGGAAAAGATATTTCCCCCATCATTTTTTACCATAATGGTTCATCTTTGTGTTCACCTACCCGATCAAGTGTTATTAGGTGGTCCAGTTGCTTCGAGATGGATGTTTGGGACAGAGCGCCATATGAGTTTGTACAAGAAATATGTGAGAAACATGTCTCGACCTGATGGTTCAATAGCAGAAGCTTTTGTTGTAGATGAAGCTGTAACTTTCTTGTCAAGATATGTTTCTAACATAGAGACAAGATTCACAAGACCCGAGCGTAATTGGGATATACCTTCTCCAAATCATAAGTTAGATGTTTTCAACTCCAATGTTCGTCCATTAGGGGCATCTACTATCAAATTGCTTCAAAATTGGAGACAAGTTGTTCAATGGTATATATTGAACAATTCTGTAGATGATATCCAACATTTTATCGAGTAAGTAACAATTTCTTTTATTCTTCTAAATTATCTCAACAAAATATCATTTACTTATTCATAGAAATGAATTTGAATGTAGTGATCATATAAAGTTGTTGGAAGAAAAAGGTCTTTCAGATTCAGAAGTTTCCTTAGAGCACAAAGAACAATTTCCTTCTTGGTTTAAGAATAAAGTAAGAGATTATCTTTAATGGTTTCTTACTAAATTCTTAAGTTGTGACATCATTCATCATAATTCAAATTCTTTCATACTACAGGTGTCTCAAATGCAAGTTCAAAAATCACCTCTTGCCAATGATGATTTGTACTCTTTATCTCAAGGTCCACTTGAACGGTACAACACCTACCAAAGTTGTATTGTAAATGGTGTTCGATTTCGATGTAAAGAGCGTGACGATACTCTTAAGACACAATTTTCTGAAATTTGCACTGAAGGTGATCATGACAATATTAATATCCTATACTATGTTCTGGAATTTGCATGATTATTTCGAGATGGGTCTCTTTCATGTCGCCTCGTTTCTGCAGTGCGAGATCGGGACGTTTGACTTTTTCCAGATATGGCGCCTCTCCGTTCCCGAAAAGCTTCCATGTTCCCTTGTCTCTTCCCCGCACGTCTTTCCTCATCATCTCGAACTGGTTGAGCATTCCTGCGAGGAGGTGAAGGATATATTATAGGCGATGGAGGGAATCGTATGGGTGATGATGGCTGCCACCCATTTCGTGGCCTGGACGGTCCGGAGTTTGCCCGAGATGGGTTGGTTGCATTCTATGTGTTTCCAGGGACTTGAGTCCGAGCCTCTGCAGGGGCTCGGTTGTTTTCAGTTCCCGCTGGTACCTCCACAGGTGGATTAACCAGGGCCCTAGCTCGGGTACTTCTCTGGGGTCTCGAGGGAGCGGATGGCTCTGTTGGTGCCGGAGGTTATTCCGGCCTTCTTGTGGCAGCATTTTTTCGTGGACGCCCACGAGGCCTGCGGGGAGGAACATGCACATCCCTCGGAGGAGGGGCTTGGCTTTCACGCGGAGGCGGGGGCTGAGCCGCCTGCGCCTCTTAGGCTATCCTAGCCAACTCCTCATTCCGCTTGTTGGCTTCTGCCAACTGCTGCTTCAGCTACCGGTTTTCAAGTTCCACAATGGGAACATGCCGCTCAGGATTGTAGTACATATCCTCATCCCTCGGAGGTGCGGGTGGTCCCTGAGAATCAGAGGACTCGCTTCTCTCCTCAGCATCCGAGTTTACCATTGGCTATTTCCCAGGGCGTCTCGGATAGTTTTCTTCAGGAATGTTTTGATCGTTAGCGGCCATAACTTGTTCAGGGACTGAATGCTTAAGGCTCTCAATGAAAGCACCAAACTGTTGACGTCGTTTTTCGTCAACAGTGAATATAGAGCATGTAAACAATAATTAGTTATGGCTAGAAAAATATAATAACACAAACAAGATTTTTTACGTGGTTTAGCAGTTAACTCTGCCTAGTCCACGAGTCTTTGTTATTAGAACTTAAGATGATTTCTAGAAATTCTTCAAGAATGAATTCTCCAGAGTTTCTCTCCAGATTACAAAATTTCGGTCCTCTACAAAGGTACAAGACTCCTCTATTTATAGAGGAAGTCTCAGAATACTATCCCACACGTCTCTGGGAAGTTCTCCTTTATGTCAATAAATTTAATGGCTTTAAAAGCCTGTAACTCCTACATACAAGGAAACTTCCCCTGAAGACCAGGGGGCGTATAATTGAATAATAAATACCCCTTTATTATAGGGAAGTGACAACAATAAATGTAGACTGCGTCTCTCCAGAATGACTCATTAAGATGTTCAAAGTTAGCAACCTACATTGTCAGTGCCGTGCCAACCCAAGTCTCTTAATGACTTTCGAGTTGTATTATTTTCCCTGAGATCATGTGGCTTCGAGCTCATACTTATGTCAGGCTCGGAACTCCTGATCCGAGGCCACCCGAGAATAGACATACTTCGATGTCTGTCTTTCGAGCTTGTGAGGATTTCGAGGCTACCATCTTCGAGGTTGCCACCTGCTTCACTACAAGAAATTCGGCCTTTACCTACCAATTTTATTTGTGGGTAAAAATGGTGCATTGGTAGGTAAATCCCTTTACCTACCAATTTTGACCAATAACCTATTGGTAGGTAATAGTTAGTCGAGAAAGGTATTATTACCTACAATTAGTATATTGGTAGGTAAAAATCGTGTGGGCCCCACAAAAATGAGTCAGCGTCATTGACCTAGTGTTTGACGTGGCATTATACGTGGCAAGTGATGTAGCACTCCACGTGGCAATTATGTATCAGGAAAGTTGACATGGAAAATGACGTGTCTTCCACCGCGTCAGGTGACGTGGCAGATGATGTGGCACGTAACAGTAGCTTATTGGGCCACGTGGCAGTGTATCAGGGTCGGACATTTACCTACACTTAAATATGTGTAGGCAATAATTTAATTTATTGGTAGGTATTAAGTTCTCACATTTACCTACACTTAAATATGTGTAGACAATAGTATAATTTATTGGTAGGTAGTATTGAATTATTATTTTGGAAAATATTTAAAATTAATTATTTATAGATGATAAATTAATTTAATTAATTAAAAAACAAATAACTTTTATAAAATTAAATAAACATATATTATAAAATGTTCAAACAAACAAACATAAAAGATAAAATGTCCATAATAATTTATCTTTAAAGTTTTGAATTAAAAACATAAAAAAAACTAATAATCATCTTGTTCCTCTAGCATTGAAGGGACGGGAGAAGTTGGTCATTTGTAGAATCAAGTCGGTTGTTTGCTTCATCAAGGCGTTGGGCTAGCTCATCATATGTTGGCTTATTTGACTCAGTTGGATTGTGTTGGAAGGTAGAAGTTGTACTTGAAAAAGATCGACCCCAACCTTTCAAGTGTGCAGAAGAGCGTCCAAGAATACGCTCCATAATGTCTTTATCAGACATTTCTTCTGGAGTGTGTTGAGCCCTTAACGCCATCATTTTATCCTATATACTCATTTTATTTTGTAATTAGTAATGATAATTATAAAAAAAGTTACAAAATTAAAAATTAAAATTTATACTTACATATATTTCTATTAATTTTCAATAACATTTTAACAAATTACCGTTTTGAAGTAACATTTTAAAATCAAATGAGTTGATCATTGAGAAAAAATTAAAAATTATAAAACATTAATGCTTTATTTGATTACTTTATGAAGACTTTTTTTAATAGAAAAAAATATGAGTACATTAAGTTTATCAATTGTTGGAAAAAAAAATTCATTGATAAGATAAACTTGAGGAACATGAGACAATTAAAGATAAACTTACTAAATATTCAATAATAAGCTTAAGATAATATACAAACTTTTGTACAATCTGAATATTTATACTTCTCATTCTTCAAAACTTAATACAATATTACATCATTATAGTAAGTTAATACAAATAAAATATCTCCACTTTGATCATCACAAAGATTTCAGAAATTTATATAATATGAATTATTAAGGGCATTTACATGACTTGGTATACCAACATATATATATATATGGGCACAAGAAGCCACATAATCACCAAACATAACAATCATAATCATTTTTAAACATCATTGGCCAAAAAACAAATTAAAACAAGACAAATAAAAAATATATATAAATCAAGACACATCCAAAAAAAGATGCAGATTTTGAACATAGCAAACAAGGCAGATAGATTTCCAATTTAATCTCCAATTTTTTTATAAGAATAAAAAAAAAACTAGCAAAATGAATAACTAAGTACCTAAAAAATTACTAACTAAATAGACAAAGATACAAAATTTATACAAGTATAAATAAATGTTCAAAATTTTATTCAGAAACAAAAAACCAGATTTATATACACAAAGTAAGGTAAAAAATATTTCTGAAAAACAAATAAGTGTTGCAAGTGACAGTTCATAACTCTCTGAGCATAAACAAAACCCCAACACAAATAACAGTTCCAAGACTAAGGACAATTAAAAAAAATGAACCAGAATATAACAATGAAAACATAAACCAAATTACAACAATAACACATAACTGAAAAACTCTAACTAAAATCACAGCTAAATAACAGTGAAACAACTCAGACCTGAAACACAGTATTCATCAAAACATAATTTTCTCAAAGCATAACAATGAAAACATAAACCAGATTACAACAATGACACATAACTAAAAGACTCTAAACAAAATCACAACTAAATAACAATGAAACAACTCAGACCCGAAACACAGTAATCATCAAAATATAATTTTCTCAAAGCATAACATTCACAAAGCCTCAGACAATAACAAAGCCTCACAACAAAAATAACAAAGCCTCAGAAAAATGAATCATCATTAATCTTTCAGATCAGTGGGGATTTATACCTCAAAGCCACCAAGCCAATTTGTCTGAAACTCAAAGCCACCAACAACCAAACTTCCAAAAATTTTACAGCCACCAATCCAACGTAAAAGCCACCAGAAAAATCTCAAAGCCAGGCCAATCCACCCAATTCGAAATAATCAAAGCCGCTAAAGGAACCAAAATCAAACCTTAAACAAATAATCAGAGACATTACCAACAATAATTAGACAAATTTGAAAATAAAAAACTACCCAAAGAGAACTGAACAACAAAGATGGAGGCGGCTCAGAGAACTCAACAAAGATGGAGGCGACTCAGTGAACTCAACAACGATGGAGGCAACTCAGATAACTCAACAACAATGGCAGCAGCTTAGAGAAATGAACAACGATGGTGGCGGCTCAGGGGTTCGAAGGATGAGTGTGGGGGCTCGGAGATTCGAAGAAAAATGGCAGCGGCTCAGAGCAAACGTCGATGACCATGGACAGAGGTCCGAAAATTCCAGTCGACCTCGGAGAGTGATCCGAAAATGGGAGAGAGATGTTGAGAGGTCGTGAGTGAAGGAGGCGACAGATGAGAGATCTGGTGAGAGGGAGTCAAAATTGGAGGGAGTCGAAAATGGAGAAGAACGCATAGAACAGAGGGAGGCGGCAGATGAGAGAGTGAGAGTTAGATAAATGTTAGGGTTAGATATGTTAGGGTTAGATAGATTTTAGGTTTTTATAAAAAAATATATTAAATTAAAAATAATATTAATTAAATTTTAATTTATATAATTTTATAATTTATTTTTAAAAATATATATATTAGTGACACGTGTCACGTAGTGATACGGCCACATGTATTGGTCAGGTGACAAGTCACCATATGCATCACATGTCAGCAGCCACATCACCTTTTTTTGGCAGCCACATCACCTTTTTTTTAATTAGGTAAAAATGGGAGCGAAAAATAGGCGGGAATCGTTAAAACATTTCCCTCCAAAAAAAATTGTAGATAAGTCTAATACCTACCAATACTAATGGTAGGTAATAATAAATTTTATAGTCCCACACGTTTTCTTAAGGAATCCCCTACCAATAGTCACTACGAAAATATAATTGTAGGTAAAATAATTCTTTAGCTACCAATAAATATATGTAGGTAAAAAATTGGTAGGTAAATGCCGAATTTCTTGTAGTGCTTTATAGGTTTGGTGCCTAGGTTGCGAACACGTTCTCTCTAGATATTGCGAGCCCATACCTGACGAATCCAGCTTTCGAGATCACAATTCTCAAGGCTCGAAATCTGGGTGTAACATTTTGCCCCCTCAAAAGTATTTGTTCGAATCCTATGAGAAGGAAACTTTTGAACTACTTTCTTCGGGAACTGCACCATCACACATACTTGAGAATGGACACGTGTCAGTTGGGTATTGCTCATCCAAGGTGCTCGAGTACCTTGCAAATCTGCCCACGATCGTTCGCCTGCCACCTTTTCAGTACCATCTTGTCATTTGTCCCTGACCGTCGGATTTGATAAGGATTATGGCCAACGGCTCAGATTAATCCCTTTTTACCACTTTTGATTGTCTATATGTAAGGCCCTGGACATCTTCCTCCTCTTACTTTACATTCATCGGAGAAAAAAGAAAAGAGACAAAACCAGAAGCCATCCCAAAGAGCTTTTTGTTTTTGCATGTTCTCCCAGCCAAAGAAACAAAGGACTGCCAGCTTGTTCGAGACCGTGAGGTTATACCTGCAGCCTCTCCTTCAATCAACGATTTCTCTGCAATCGCCATCATTGCGTAAGTATCTGATGATCTTTTCATTTTTCTTTATGCCGGTTTCTGTCTGTGTTGCTCTTTTATTTCTGGGAAGGTGCTGGTTCATTTTTTTTTAGTTTGACACGCTAGGAAGCTTTGACCGATAGGCATTTAGGTTTAAGTTTCCCCATTACTGGTTCTAAATCCAGTTTTGATGTAGAACAAACTCAAACAAGGTCTCTTTATTCTGGGTTTTCAAAATTTAAAAGACATATCTTGCACACCAAGATATCGGGTACAAAATCTTGGTTTTGAAGAATGCACGATACCCAAGAATACCATTTTTGTACAACCACCACCTTTTTTCTTGATATTTCAGGATTCTCAAAAATTAGTCCCACTTCCCTCCTTTTTTTCGTAGAATTCACGTTCTGACCCTTAATCAGGTTTCCAGGATTGAGCTCGTTTCGTACCCAAGCACTTTTCGAGCTTGTCTTGCCAAGCTCGTAATTCTTGAATCCTTGCATGCATGGCCTTCACCATTTTTTCTTTCTTGCTAGATGTCACAAAATCTGGAAAGACGGTGGGGGTCGCTGCTTGCCATCCCGTACTCGCCAAAAACTCCGAGCCCAGAATCGTCGTTTTCTCGGAACCAACGTCTGATTCATGAATATGATCTCGCGCGCGAACAAGAAGAAACCTGAGCTCATTATCGCCGCCAAAATGTCGAGGTCATAGAGAAAAAGAGAAGAATCCTTTGAGAGGCACTTTATTCAGAATCTGGTTCAGGGCCCAGACTGATCCCCCTTGATCCTAGGTTAAAGGTGACGATCGCATACAACCCGGGAGAGCTTCAATTCTCACTGATGGGAGAGCCCTCTACCTCGCAGCCAAGGAGAGAATTTTTTGAGGCTGAGCACTATTGGAGCTCGGTTACCTCGCTAGGTCAGATAAACGATATCTTGGCCTTTCATGGTATAAGACTGTCAGGCTCGCTAAGGTGTCGAGCTCCTACCTCCCAAGAGCGAAGCTGCCGCGCCCCAGGAGATGGAAATCCTGACAACAAGCTGAGGTATGCGACTTGGAGCCAGGAACATATGAAGGCAGGCGCGATACTGCCTTTGAAGTCTTTCTTCAAGGACTTCACAGACTTCGTTGGGTTGGCTCCATTCCAGCTCAACACTAATTCCTACAGGGTTCTATCTGCCCTGAAGTCGATATACAACGAGTTGAAGTGGGAAGGACCCACGCCAGAAGAGATCTTGTATCTTTTCTGTTTGAAAAGCAATCCCTCCCAAGCTCGGGGAGGAGATGGCTTCTATTACCTTTCGAGCTACCCAAAGGAGAAAAAGATGTTTGAGGATCTTCCCAATCACCCTCCTGATTTTAAGAAGGCCTTCTTCTAGACGGATGGCTTGTCTCCGTCACGATGTTATTCCTTTAGACGGATCCGTAAGTACCCCAACCTCCTTTATCTCTGTGCTTGAACTTTTGTCTATAGGCTTGCACTTAGTCGAGTTGTATTTTATTTTCCAGCCAACTATCATCATCCCACTCCTTCTGTCGAGATGAAGGAGCGTAGGGAGACCCTACTCCAACTCCCTTATGGCAGGAGATCACTCTCATACCTTTTGCATGAAGGTAAGCTTCGAGCTTGCGGGTTCTTGGGAGATGGACAGTCCACCTCGGACTGGTCTAACAAAAAATACGACCGTTGGGAGCTCGTGCCCTTGCCAACAGGCATCCTTCCCCCGAGAAGAGAGGTGAGGCCCCTGCCTCCAGTTCGCCGAAGGAGCCCGCAATCAGGGAATGAGGCCAACGATGAAGCCTCGAGCTCGGGCTCGGATGATCAAGGTACAGTCATCCTAAGCTCGAAAATGTGGTCCCCCACTTTACTAAAACACAAACCTGATAGGTTAGTGTTGTGCGAGGATGATAGGAACCACTTCTATGTGTGGACTTAGGTAAATGAACGGGTTCATAGGTTCGATAGCTGGCTCGGGCAATACGATACTATGTATAGCCTGAACGAGGTATGGAACGGAATAGTCGTCCAATACGGGACCAATGACTATAGGGACCTTTCGAGGTTGACGTCCACGTTTAGGGAAGGTACTCCCCCCGCCTCATCTGAAGATGGGGGAATTTCATGGTCTCCGAGCTCAAGCTCGAAGGAGAGTTCCAGTTAGGTTTCTCTCCACTCGCCTCTTCATCACTTTGCATACTTGTGTGATGTTGAGTTACTTTATATATATTTTCTTTCTTTTTTGATGACTCATACTGTGGTGTGACTGTGTAGGTGAGATGGACTCCGATCTCGACAGTATTCTCGAGAGTGGCGGGGCCAAGAGGAGCAAGTGCCCCAGGGGGTCGCGAAAAATAGACCGGCCTACCAAGGTCCTTAAGAGGACTGAAAATATGCCACCTCCCCCACCAGCTCCGCCTGCCACGAGCTCCGCTGTGGAACTGACTCCGCAGGTCGGGGCATCCACTACGGTCGAGACCCATCCTCTCGTCCTTGTTCACTCAACGCTCGGTCCTCCTCCCAAGAAACCCGCTGCTTCCCGAACCCATAAGTTGTCAGTTTCTACTCACGTTGAGGAGTATGTAGTTGACAACGCTGCCGGTTCCCATGGGGCCACATTAGGCTCGAATGTTTTGTCCCAAGTGGGCCAGAGCTTTAGCGGTTTTGATGCTTCTCACTGGCAATTTATGACCGAGGCCCGAGACTGCAACACACTCTACGAGAAGAGTGTCGAGCTCATCGTCGTGGTAACTTTTCTTTTCGTTGCTGGCTATATTTATAGATGGTCCATATGCTAATGTTGATTTCTTTGTATGTCAGGCTCTTGCTGTCTCTGCTCAGCTCAACTATAATTTAAACAACGAGGTTCATTCGAGAAAATCCTATGCTCAGGAGGCCAAGGATCATCAGCTCAAACTGAGTGATGAACTGAAGGCGACAAAGGCAAAAGTTGAGACAGGAGCTGAGGAGCTTAAGGCCAAGACATCTGAGCTCGAGAAGCAGAACTCTAAGCTTGCAGAGCTTGAGAAGGAGAACGCTCGACTCAAGGAGGCCAATAAAAAGCTCGAAGAAGACAAAGCCGCCACTTTTGATATAATCGAGAGTGAAAAGGCTCGCCTCCTTGCCGAGTACAAAGAGAAGAAAGACCAGGTGGTTGATTTGGCCATGTACAGAATGTGGGCCAATAATGAAGACCTCGACACCAGCTTCCTAGGTCCTCTTGAGGCGAAGCTCCTTGATAAGTGGAATGCTCGGCTTGAGGCGGAGGAGGTCGCTCTGGAGGCCGCTAAGGAGGCTGCTAAGAAGGATAGTCATGTTATTCATCCTGGGGAGTCTAGCGCTGCTGGTGCCGAGAAGGCTAAGGAGACTGCTCCTTCTTGAATCCTACCTCGGAGCTGCATCCCCTTATTTTTGTAATTGTTTTAATTTATGCCCGTAGGGCTGATACAATTTCTTTTTCTTTTAATATACATGTTTTACATTTCTTGACTTGAAATATTTTGCACACTTTACATTAAAGAGTCGCATATGCTTGTTTATTCGCACAAACATAGTTTGGATTTAGGCTCGAAGTTCAATGCATTCATGCACAGTTTGCTCAAATTATCCGTTTCCGATCTCGTTAATCATCAAGGTCAGATATTACTTTAACCATGAACCCGAAAGTACTTGTATGGTGTGTAATGCAGACGGTTTAGTTATACCTTATTTTTTAGTCACTTTTTCTCGTCTTCGGTTATATCTCCGAGGTTATGAGTTCGAAACTATTTTTTATAAGATATTCCAGCCTCGATTTCGACTTAACTCGAAGTGGGTTTATGTTCCAACTTACTGTCAATTAGTTTTAGCTGGCTTGCTCCAAACCCTTTAAGGTTGTGATTGGTTTGTAATCCATGCACTTATATGTTTAGTCTAATTCACATATTTGGTTATATCCAAACATTTCAATATTTTGATAATTTGGTTACGTCCAAACTATCTAAACTCGCGCATCTGGTTACATCCAGACACTTACGTTTTTTATAATTGGTTATATTCAAATTATCTTATCTGGCGCATTTGGTTATCTCCAAACACTTGTATATTTTTCGTATATGTGACTTTATTTTTCAAGCTGATGGTATTAATATATACCAATGATGCCCCCTTAATATCCTATGAATGTGACCATAGGCTATTAGATTAAGAGAGATTGCAAAAATAAAGCATATTGGACGAAATAAATCTTTATTTGATAAAATCCAAAAGTAGGCAAAACAGTACAAAAAGACAAGCATGGTTACAGGCAACATCCTTCCTATACTATTGATAGTAAGGTCTTAGGTGCTCGCCATTCCATGCTCACGGTATTAGGCTCCCATCCAATCTTGCTAGCTTGTAGACACTAGGTCGGATGACTGACTCTATCTGGTATGGTCCTTCCCAATTTGGCCCGAGCACGCCAGCCGCTGGATCTCACGTTGCATAAAATACACGCCTTAGCACCAGATCGCCCACACCGAATTTTCGATCTCGAACCCTCTTGTTGAAGTACCTGGCAGCTCGTTGCTGGTAGGCAGCATTCCTCAGCTAAGCTTCGTTTCTTCTTTCTTCGATCAGGTCTAGGGTTTCTTCGAGCTGAGTGTGGTTCGAGTGTTGGTCATAAGCGTGAGTTCGAATTGTAGGAATCTCGACCTCGATAGGCAACATAGCTTCGCAACTGTATGCCAGAGAGAACGGGGTATGTCCTGTTAACGTTCGAGCTGTAGTCCTATATCCCCGTAGGACTTGGGGTAATTCTTCGGGCCATCGTCCTTTTGCTTCCTCCAACTTTTTCTTTAGAGAACTTTTGAGAGTTTTTTTTACAACCTCGACCTGGCCATTCGCCTGGGGATGAGCTACTGACGAAAAACTCTTTATTATTCCATTCCTCTCGCAAAAGTTGGTAAACAAATCGCTATCGAACTGGGTACCGTTGTCGGATACAATTTTCCTCGGCATCCCATATCGGCATACGATGTTCTTTACCACAAAGTCAAGGACCTTCTTGGAAGTTATTGTTGCTAACGGTTCAGCCTCTGTCCACTTTGTGAAGTAATCTATGGCAACTACAGTGTACTTCACACCGCCTTTGCCAGTTGGGAGAGAGTCTATGAGGTCGATTCCCCACACCGCAAATGGCCATGGGGAAGTCATCATGGTCAGCTCGGATGGTGGAGCTCGAGGAATCGTGGCGAACTACTGGCACTTATCGTATTTCTTTACGTATTCGAAAGAATCTGATTTGATGGTAGACTAGAAATAGCCTTGGCGTATGATTTTCTTCGACAGGCTATGCCCCCAAGTATGGTCTCCACAGAACCCTTCATGAATTTCTTCAATGATTTTCTTGGCTTCGGATGGAGTCACACACCGAAGTAATGGCATAGAATATCCCCTTCTATACAGCCTTCCATCCAAAATGGTGTAACGGGGAAGCTGATACATCAGCTTTCGAGCCTGGTTCCGATCTTTCGGAAGGACGTCGGTCTCGAGATATTCGACTATTGGGGTCATCCAAGTAGGCTCAGAATCAATCATACACACATCTTCCTGTTCCGGCTCGTTGATGCTGGGTGCCGAGAGATGTTCTATTGGCACAACATTTAGCTCTAACTCTTGGTGGAAGTAGCGAGTCGAGTTAAGGCATCTGCATTTGAGTTTTGTTCTCGGGGAACTTGTTCGATTGCATAATGTTCCAATGCGGACTTGGCCTTTTCTAAGTAAGCTGCCATTTTCGTGCCACGAGCCTGGTATTCTCCCAAAATTTGGTTCACCACAAGCTGTGAGTCGCTGTAGCAATGTATGGCCTTAGCTTTGAGCTCTTTGGCTATACGGAGTCCCGCCAGTAAAGCCTCGTATTCGGCCTCGTTATTTGATGCGTTGAAGTCGAATCTTAATGCAGAAGGAAATCTGCTTCCTGCAGGAGTAATCAAAATGACCCCTGCCCCCGATCCATTTTCGTTAGATGACCCATCGACGTAAAGTTTCCACAGCTCGTGGGCTGGGGTTATAACTTCATCGTTGGTCATGCCAGTACACTCCACTATAAAGTCTGTCAGGGCCTGTGCCCTAATGGTCATCCTCGGGTGGTAGGTGATCTCGAATTGTCTGAGCTCAACTATCCATTTAAGAAGTTGACCTGAAGCTTCTGGCTTAGACAAGACTTGCCTCAGCGGTTGATCGGTTAGTACATGGATGGGGTGCGCCTGAAAGTAGGGTCGTAATTTGTGAGACGAATGAATTAAGCTGAGAGCTAGCTTTTCCATCAAGGGGTATCTCGATTCTACCCCCAGTAATCTTTTACGGATGTAATATACAGGCCTCTGTACCTTTTCCTCTTCTCGCACGAGCACTGCACTTATTGCATGTTCGGTAGTGGCAAGATACAAGTATAGTACTTCTCCCGTAACCGGTTTTGATAAGATGGGGGGTTCTGCGAGGTGCTTCTTAAGCTCCTGAAAGGCCAGCTCGCATTCTTCCGTCCATTCAAATTTCTTGCCTCCCCTCAACAGATTAAAAAACGGTAGACAACGATCTGTAGATTTCAAGACAAACCTACTTAGTGCCGCCATCTTTGTGTCTTCGAGGTGAGGGCATGTTGATTAGGGCCTGGATCTTGTCTGGGTTAGCTTCTATCCCACGTGCGTTCACAATGAAGCCCAGAAATTTTCCGGATGATACCCCATAGGAGCATTTATGAGGATTAAGCTTCATGTTATACTTCTGAAGCACGGCAAAACACTCTTCGAGGTCGTCAACATGGTTATCGTTAAGTTGAGACTTGACTAGCATGTCATCAACATAAACTTCCATGTTGTTCCCTATTTTCTCTGAAAACATCATGTTCACGAGCCGCTGGTATGTGGCCCCAGCATTTTTGAGCCCGAATGGCATGACGTTGTAACAATATAGTCCTTTGTCTGTTATAAAACTCGTATGTTCCTGGTCAGGCGCATGCATGGGAATCTAGTTATATCCAGAATAGGCATCCATGAACGACATCAGTCCATGCCCTGCCGTGGCGTCCACGAGCTGGTCAATCCTTGGTAAAGGAAAACAGTCCTTTGGACAAGCTTTGTTGAGGTCCGAATAGTCAATGCATGTTCGCCATGTCCCATTTGGCTTTGGGACCAACACCGGATTGGCT
The DNA here is from genome assembly GCF_963169125.1 of Humulus lupulus. NCBI lineage: Eukaryota > Viridiplantae > Streptophyta > Magnoliopsida > Rosales > Cannabaceae > Humulus > Humulus lupulus. The sequence goes on from NC_084800.1 coordinate 79,056,209, forward strand.
ACCCAGTCAGGATAAATTCATCCCTAATGAACCGGTTTACTTTCAACCTGTCGACCTCCTCCTTCAGTACCTTTTTTCTGTCGTCATCCAGTTGTCTTCGCTTTTGTTGCTTCAGTGGGAAGCTTTTATCGATATTCAATGCGTGGCTCGCTATGTTCAGACTTATTCCAACCATGTCCGAATGTGACCATGCAAAGACATCCTGGTTTCTCTTCAAAAAGCAAATTAGTTGCTATTTGGTTTCTTCCTGGAGGTGTTTCCCAACCTTTACCTTTTTCGAGGGATCAGACTCTTCGAGCTGGATCTCTTCGAGCTCTTCTAACGGTTCGAGATCAACTTTCTCCTCAACCCTCGGATCGATTTCATCATCAATCTCCAAGACTATCCCATCTTTATTCTGAACAATGACGAGTGCTTGTGCGCTCGTCTGTTTCTTTCCTCTTAAGGAAATGTTGTAGCATTCCCTTCCAGCCAACCGATCTCCCTTCAATGTCCCGATGCCACTAGGGGTCGGGAACTTAACGGCCAGATGCCTTACAGACGAGACTACCCCTAGTCCAACCAGGGCGGGTCTTCCGAGTAGCATGTTGTAGACCGAAGGTAGGTCTGCTACTACGAACTCCATCATCTTGGTTGTTGAGATTGGGTAGTCTCCCAAGGTTACGGGGAGTTCGATGGATCCCATGCAAGCGGTCCCCTCTCCTAAAAAGTCGTACAGTGTTGTTGCACATGCTTTCAGGTCGCGAAGAGTGAGTCCCATTTTCTCCAAGGTGGCTTTATAAATAATGTTAACCGAGCTCCCACTGTCTATGAGAACCCGGTGAACTCTCTTATTTGCGAACTGGAGAGTGATAACCAGTGGGTCATGGTGAGGAAACTGAACATGGGACGCGTTGTCCTCAGTGAAGGTTATTGGTTGGGATTCAATCTTTTGATTTTTTGGAGCTCTAGGTTCGGGTTCATAAGGAGACCCATCCCCAGTTTTTAGCTCGTTCACATATCTTTTTTGGGCATTTCTGCCCATGCCCGCGGGATGAGGCCCTCCCGAGATGGTTATCACGTCTTCTCCATCAATTGGAGGGGGCTTATCTTATTCCCTAGATCGGGAATTTTTGTTTTGTGCAGGCTGTGGCGCGGCTGCCCTCTGGCTCGTAGACGCCTGATTACTATTCTGGTTTTTGACATATTGTCTGAAATAACCTCTCGAGATCAATCCTTCGATCTCATCTTTTAGCTGTCTACATTCATCAGTAGTATGCCCGGTGTCTCTGTGAAATCGGCAATATTTGCTGGAGTCCCTCTTGGACTTCTGATTTCTCATTGGGTCTGGACGCCTGAAGGGGACCTGGTTTTCATTAGCCAGGTATATGTTCTCCTGAGACTCGTTGAGCTCGGTGTACACCCTGTACACGGAGAAATATCTATCCCCCTTCTTTTTCTTTCCTCCCTCAGCCTCGGGGTTACTCCCTTCGTTGTTTTTTCTCTTGGAAGGGTTTTCCGCAGCAGGCTTTGAAGCTGGTGGGTCCGTCGAGGTTGAGAGAGAGTTTACGTTTATCGTTGTAGTTACGGGCTGGGAAGTCACATTAAGTGTCGACCTCGCTTCCTCTACATTGACAAACCTCTGTGCTCGTTTGTTAAACTTGGTTAGGGATCTTACCAGTTTCCTCTGCATGTCATCCCAAAGAGCACTCCCTGGCATCACTCCAGCTTGGACAGCCATTAGATGACCGTTGTCATCCACATTTCGAGCTCGGGAAACTTCCAAGTTAAACCTTGTAAGGTAACTTTTCAATGTCTCACCTGGCTGCTGCTGAACGTTAGTCAGAGTTGATGCCTCAGGTCTAACCCCCATCATGGCTCTGAACAGCTTCTTGAAGTCTTTAGACAGCTGATCCCAAGAAGTTATTGAGTGTCTTCTATATTTTTTGAACCAGCTTTTGGCTGGTCCTATCAGCGATGCTGGAAATAACATGCATATGAGCTCGTAACCCACGTTACTCGCTCTCATTATGGTATTGAATGTACTCAAATGGCTGTACGGGTTGGACTTTCCCTCAAACGTTGGGACGTGAGGGATCCGAAATCCTTGGGGAAATGGAGTATTGGAAATATGGGGAGCAAACGGTTCAAGCTCCTCGTCAGAATCTTCATATCGACCCTGACCTTGCTCATTTTTCAAAATCCTGAAGGCCTTTTCCAACTGATCAATTCTTTCCTGGACCAGGTCCGCGAGGGGTCTTGCCTGAAATTGGTTGTCGTCGATCATAATTCCAGGTTCGCGCCTCCGCAGAGGGTCTTTACGCCTATTTAAGCGATCCCTCAAGTTCGGGTTTGTCCGGTTAACATTACCCCGACTCTGATTCAAGTGTTCCCGCAAGTCGGAGCGATTCCTGCGGCTCCCCGTATTCTTTCGACCTTGATCATGCATACTGACTGATCTGGTATCTCCAGAGTCATCACTAGTAAGACTTGTCGCATGATTATTTCGAGATGGGTCTCTTTCATGTCGCCTCGTTTCTGCAGTGCGAGATCGGGATGTTTGACTTTTTCCAGATATGGTGCCTCTCCGTTCCCGAAAAGCTTCCCTGTTCCCTTGTCTCTTCCCCGCACGTCTTTCCTCATCATCTCGAACTGGTTGAGCATTCCTGCGAGGAGGTGAAGGATATCTTATAGGCGATGGAGGGAATCGTATGGGTGATGGTGGCTGCCACCCATTTCGTGGCCTGGACGGTCCGGAGTTTGCCCGAGATGGGTTGGTTGCATTCTGTGTGTTTCCAGGGACTTGAGTCTGAGCCTCTGCAGGGGCTCGGTTGTTCTCAGTTCCCGCTGGTACCTCCACAGGTGGATTAACCAGGGCCCTAGCTCGGGTACTTCTCTGGGGTCTCGAGGGAGCGGATGGCTCTGCTGGTGCCGGAGGTTGTTCCGGCCTTCTTGTGGCAGCATTTTTTCGTGGACGCCCACGAGGCCTGCGGGGAGGAACATGCACATCCCTCGGAGGAGGGGCTTGGCTTTCACGCGGAGGCGGGGGCTGAGCCACCTGCGCCTCTGAGGTTATCCTAGCCAACTCCTCATTCTGCTTGTTGGCTTCTGCCAACTGCTGCTTCAGCTACCGATTTTCAAGTTCCACAATGGGAACATGCCGCTCAGGATTGTAGTACATATCCTCATCCCTCGGAGGTGCGGGTGGTCCCTGAGAATCAGAGGACTCGCTTCTCTCCTCAGCATCTGGGTTTACCATTGGCTGTTTCCCAGGGCGTCTCGGATAATTTTCTTCAGGAATGTTTTGATCGGTAGCGGCCATAACTTGTTCAGGGACTGAATGCTTAAGGCTCTCAATGAAAGCACCAAACTATTGACGTCGTTTTTCGTCAACAGTGAATATAGAGCATGTAAACAATAATTAGTTATGGCTAGAAAAATATAATAACACAAACAAGATTTTTTACGTGGTTTAGCAGTTAACTCTGCCTAGTCCACGAGTCTTTGTTATTAGAACTTAAGATGATTTCTAGAAATTCTTCAAGAATGAATTCTCCAGAGTTTCTCTCCAGATTACAAAATTTCGGTCCTCTACAAAGGTACAAGACTCCTCTAAATACTATCCCACACGTCTCTGGGAAGTTCTCCTTTATGTCAATAAATTTAATGGCTTTAAAAGCCTGTAACTCCTACATACAAGGAAACGTCCCCTGAAGACCAGGGGGCGTATAATTGAATAATAAATACCCCTTTATTATAGGGAAGTTACAACAATAAATGTAGACTGCGGCTAGAGTGACTCATTAAGATGTTCAAAGTTAGCAACCTACATCATCATTGCCGTGCCAACCCAAGTCTCTTAATGACTTTCGAGTTGTAGTATTTTCCCTGAGATCATGTGGCTTCGAGCTCATACTTATGTCAGGCTCGGAACTCCTGATCCGAGGCCACCCGAGAATAGACATACTTCGATGTCTGTCTTTCGAGCCTGTGAGGATTTCGAGGCTACCATCTTCGAGGTTGCCACCTGCTTTATAGGTTTGGTGCCTAGGTTGCGGACACATTCTCTCCAGATATTGCGAGCCCATACCTGACGAATCCAGCTTTCAAGATCACAATTCTCAAGGCTCGAAATCTGGGTGTAACAGAGTTTACCTTTTCTTTGATGAGCATAGGCAGTGCAGCCAAATACTCTCAGATTTGACAGGTCTGGTTTCTTACTTATCCATTTTTCTTCTGGTGTCAAAAGATTTATAGTTGTTGAAGGGCTTCTATTCACAAGGTATGTGGCTGTCATTATTGCTTCTCCCCAAAACATCTTTGGCAAGCCAGAACTGAACATTAGTTACCTTGTTTTATCAAGTAATGTTCTGTTCATTCTCTCAGCAACTCCATTTTGTTGAGGAGTGAGCCTAACAGTTCGATGCCTTTGGATTCCATTGTCCCTGCAAAATTTTTCAAACTCCCCACTGCAAAACTCAAGGCCATTGTCAGTTCTTAATGTTTTGATTTTTCTTTCTGTTAAGTTTTCAATTAGCATTTTCCATTGTTTAAACTTTTCAAGTGCTTGATCTTTAGATTTTAACAGAAATAACCAAACTTTTCTTGAATAATCATCAACTATAGACATGAAATAAGCATTACCTCCATGTGTAAGAACCTTTTCAGGTCCCCACAAATCTGAGTGTATATAGTCGAATATACCTTTTGATGTATGTTGTCCAGTTTTGAAACTGAGTCTATATTGCTTGCCTAAGATGCAGCTCTCACAAAATTCCACTTTGTTGATCTTGTCTTTTCCAAATAATCCTTGATCATGGATTATCTTGAGCCCTTTTTCACTGATGTGGCCGAGTCTCCTATGCCAAAGAATAGCCTTTGAGTTTTCATCACTTGTTCCTACTGCTACATCTCCACTGATTGATTCTCCAATCAGATAGTATAGGCCATTTTTCTTTTCGCCTTTGATGACAACTAGTGATCCTCGGCTTATCTTCGTGATGCCATTTTCAATTTTGTTTGTGTAACCTGCATCATCTAGAGTACCAATAGAAATTAAATTCTCAGTTAGGTTAGGTACATACCTAACTTCCTTGATGATTCTTACAGCTCCATCAAACATCTTGATTCTAACACTGTCTATTCCTTCAACATTACATGTGTTGCTGTCTCCCAACACCAAATCTTGTAAGAGCTGTTAGTTGAAGGTCATATGAAATGTACACCCCGAGTCAAGTATCACCTTTCATTTGACTTGCTGCAACTAGAACTTCCCCTTCATCATTTTCATAACCATCACCAAAATTTGCAGAATCTTGATCTTCAAACTTGTTTTCTGACTAGTTTTCCCTTTGTCCTTATGATTTCTGTTTTTATTATAGTAGCAATCCCTCTTATAGTGTCCGGTTTTACCACACAAATAGCATATGTTTCCATCTTTGCTAGGGCCTTTTGAGCTTAATCTTCCTCTGTTCTTGAAATTTGAGTTACTACGATTCTTTCCTTGATTGTTAAATCTCTGAGTATTCCTTCCTCTTGTGAAATGGACTTCTCCATTTGTCTTTGATAACTTTCCATTGTTCTTTAAAGACATTTCCTTTGAATAAATAGCTCCAATTATCTCTTCCAACACTAAAGTATATTTGGCATAAAGGATTGTATCTCTGAACTGTGATGGCAGTGAGTTGAGCAGCTAAATTGCTTGATCTTCCTCTTCGATTTTAACATTTAAGCTGCACAAATTAGATAATAGTTTAGTAAAATCATTTAAATTTTCATCAATTGATTTACCTTCATCCATCTTGAAACCATAGAATTTTTGTTTCAAGTATACTCAGTTTGGTAGAGATTTTGTCATGAATGTTTGTTCCAATTTGTTCCATATGGCAACAGTTGTCTCTTCTCGAATTACTTTTCTCAAGATTTCATCTTCAAGACTCAACACGATTGTGTTTCTTGTCTTCTTCAAAATGTCCTCCTTCTTTAATTTGTCAAAGGATTCTGACATTTCATCTTCTCCTTTTAGAGCTTCATCTAGACCCATGTTTCCAAGATGAGCTTTCATCTTCTCCCTCCAAAGATAGAAATCATTCTTGCCATTGAATTTCTCAATGTCAATCTCTACTGTTGACATTTCCATTGATTCTTGATTTGAGTTCTTGATTCTTGCTTTGGCTTAAACTCGAACACCTGAGCTTCTTCTTGATCTTCATCAGTTCTGATTTTGAATTTTGCACCGAGTTGAATCCCAGTTCACAGCTAGCTCTTGATACCATTTGTTGAGAATTCAACAACACAACTACATCTGCAAAACTCATAAGAAAACCAGAAAAATAACAATAGACACACAATTTTATAGAGGTTCACACTTAGATGGAAATCCCAAACTAAGGCTAATCCTCTTTGAAATCCACTTAAGGAATTCAGTCTCTTCACTATGATAAAAGCAAGAATTACAGCAAGAACAACAACTTCAATCCTCTCCCTTGTGAAGTAGAGGGGTTTGGGTGCTATTTCCCAGTAGAATAACTTGAACTATCACATTCATGAGGACTCGATTTATAGAAACCTTGAGCTGCAATGGAGAACACTTAGGCAGTCCCTTTGGAAATTTCCTTAACCCCTTTTGACCACTCTGTTCTTTCTCTCTCAGCTCTCTCTCTTTCTATTACAAGAATTTGTATAAAATTATTGAAAACAAAATAACTCTCTTTCTTAAACTCTCACTAAAACTACAACCGTGTATAAAGAAAAAAGAATAAAACTATATATAGACCCACTTGACTAATAACAGAGAACAATTAATTAGTTTTAGTTGATGAAGCTTCCTTTGCTCTCAACCTCTAAGCTTGCCACGTGTGATAATCTGTTTTAATGAGAACTAATCCAACACAATCAATATTATATTTAATATATAATATCTACCCTACTTGATTAAATAATTACTCTCATATAGAAGTCATTGCATTGGTGTATAAAGTGTTCTTCAACTTGAACTTTACTATAGTGTAATTATCATAAGGTTTGTTGAAATTTTGGTTGCACTAGGCATTGAACCAACTTTCCATAATAACAAACTAGTGATAACACACACATTTGCTATGTTCACTTGAGACCTCTTTGTTTTACTTTGTACCGTTAATGGCCATGTGCACTTTTCATTTATGGATGTTCTTGAGAATATCGCTCCCAATTCTCATGAGAGGCGACACCACCCCTAGGTCCATATAGGTAAAACTCTTACAGTATTTTTCATTACCATAAAATATTTGTCTTCTCAAGACTGAGTTTATTAAAAAATCTCTTGGTTTTAACCTTCAAATAAGCAACTCGTAAGTACTCATATCACAGATGGGACTATTTTAAGTACAACTAATATTCACTTTATTAACTTGTTATCACCTATTGAACCTAACACTAGTTAAGTAACTAGTATTAAGATAGGTTACCATCAATCATGAATCTCTTTAGGGAGTTTAAGTCACATCCCTAGAGATGAGGTAGCCACTAAATCTCTCGTTAGTGGCATAGTAAAAAGATCCACCAAGTTTTCACTTGTTCTCACATAGGATCACATAGGATATTGAGATGACTCCTCTTTAAATCAATTTTCTTGCATATCCATGTCTTAGACTAATGTGTGTAAACTTCCTATTATACACTCTAATGTATGCTCTAGCCAATGTTGCTTGGCTATCACAATGTATCGATATAGTGTATACATTCTCTTTTATTAGGGGTATCTCCATCAAAAGATCCCTTAACCATTCAACCTCTATGTCGGTAGCAGCTAGAGCTATGAACTCTGCCTCCATAGTAGAATGAGATATACATGTTTTTTTCTTGGAACCCCAAGAAATTGCATCCCTACCAAGTGTAAATACCCAACCAGTTGTGGACAAGTTTTCCCCTAGAATAGATATACAACTTCCATCCATATATCCTTCTAAGATTGAAGGAAATTTGGAGTAGTGAAGGCTTAGTCCTTTTGTTTTCTTAAGATAACCTAGGACTCTTCCAATAGTCTTCCAGTGATCCACACTTGGATTACTTGTAAACCTACTAAGTTTACTAACCGCAAAAGCTATATCAGGTCTAGTACACTGAGCGGCGTACATAAGACTCCCTATAGCACTTGCATACTCCAATTGAGCCATCGCTCTTCCTTCATTCTTCTCTAGTAGTTTACACTATGGTCGAATAGAGTATTGGCATCTTTAAGCTTGAGATGGTTCAATTTGTTCAATACTTTCTCAATATAATGGGCTTGCCCCAATGCAAAACCCCCACTATTTTTCTTCACTTTGATACCAAGTATGGTATCAACTTCTCCAAGATCTTTCATCTTGAAGGTTGATAATAGAAACTTCTTTGTTTCTACTATCTCATTCATGTTATCACTTAAGATAAGCATGTCATCCACATATAGACAAACAATAATCACATATCCCTGAAAAGTTTTGGAATAAAAACACTTGTTTCTATTGTTATGTCTAAACCCATTCGACATGATGACTTGATCGAATTTCTCATGTCATTGCTGTGGAGCTTGTTTTAATTCATATAAGGATTTTTACAAGTCTACACACTTTATGTTCATACTTTGGTAGGACAAACCCTTCAAGTTGTTCCATATAGACCTCCTCATTGAGTTCACCGCGTTAATAAATATCGTCTTGATATCCATTTGATGAACATATATGTTGTGTATAGAAGTCAAAGCGAACAAAATTCTCATAGAAGTTGTTCTTGCAACAGGCGCATAGGTATCGAAATAATTAATACCCTTCTTTTGCCTAAACCATTTAGCTACTAATCTAGCTTGAAAGGTTGTGATAGTGTCGTCTCTCCTAAATACCCACTTACACACAATTGGCTTAGACCCCAGTTGGAGGTCTACCAATTCACAAGTGTTATTGGAAAGAATGAATCTATCTTATCATTGATGGCTTCTTTCCAAAATGCACTATCTTTAGATTGCATGGCTTCTCTATAAGTCTTAGGATCATCCTCAACGAGAAGAATTTTCCTAATGACTTTTTTTTTATTTCCTTCTACCATATAAAATGAAATTCATTGAGAATCTATCTCATCCAATCCTAGACTTTTCTCTTTTCTAACCCTTTGATTTCTTCTAAGTTCAATGTGTTGCTCTACATTCCTTTCAGAATTCTCCTTTTGAGAATTATTTTTGGAAGTAGAAGCTTGAGAGTTGTTCTCATATAACAAACTCTCCTTTATAACGTTTGAAGCTTAAGAATTATTGTCACATAACATGTTCACAAGGAATTCAACTTTCCTAGATTCTATCACAACATTAGACTCTAGGTCTAATAGCCTATAGGCTTTTCTATTGTTATCATAACCAACAAAAGCACACTTTATGGCTCTTGAACCTAATTTTGTTTTATTAGGTTTGTTTTTCTTGCAATATGCAAGACACCCCCACACTTTGAAGTACGATGTATTGGGTTTTCTTCCTTTCCATAATTCATATGGAGATATCTCATTTTTCTTCATCGATATTCGATTAAGAATGTGACAAGCGGTTAACAACGCTTCACCCCATAAGTTGAAGTTCAACTTAGAAAACACCAACATAGAATTTATCATCTCTATATAAGTCTTATTTTTTCTTTCGGCAATACCATTGTGTTGTGGCGTATAAGGTGCGGTGCCCTCATGAATTATGTCATTTTCTTCACAAAATGCATTGAATTCATTAAAGAAGTACTCACTTCTTCTATCACTTCTTAGCACCTTAATATTTTTATTTAGTTGATTTTCAACTTCTAATTTATAAACTTTAAAAGCATCAAAAATATCATTTTTATGCTTTAAAAGAAATACATAGGTATATCTACTAAAATCATATATAAAAGTAGGAAAATACATTTTACCACCTATAGTTAAAACATCATTTAATTCACAAAGATCACTATGGATTAAATTAAGTAAATTGGATGATCTTTCTACACTAGGAAATGGTTTCTTTATCATTTTTGCTTTAACACATGTTTCACATTTTCCATAATTTTTAATGTTGCATGCAATCATACCACATTTTATACTCTTTTCATGGTTGAAAAACATATATGAGATAGTCTAAGATGCCATAAAAATAAAGAATCATACTCAACAATATAAACGGAATTAGCATCTTTATTGATAACATTGAAAGTTACATCATTAGTGCACAACTTAATCATACCCTCACAATAGTACCATTTTCCCAAAAATGCATTGGATTTGGTAAGAATAAGTTTACCAGACTCAAAAACAACCTTAATGTTGGGCTTGCCAAACAAATCTCCACTTACCAAATTTTTACTCATTTTGGGAACATAAAGCACATTCACTAATGTGACTTTTTTGTCGAAGGTAAAAAATACTTCAGTGGTACATTTTCCAAGTACCTTGGATTTGCCCCCATTGCCCATTTATATCTCATGGTTGCCATTTGACTCCTCAAAGGTCTTGAACAATGATTTGTCATAGGTGACATGAATGGTGACACATGTGTCATACCACCACCCCTTCACCTTGACTTGGACTGCATTCACCTCACTAAGGGTAGCAACTATATTCTCCTCTTGAGTTGCATTCACCTTAGGTCCTTGTTGGTCTTTTCTATGCTTACATTCTCTATCATAGTGACCATTTTCCCCACACACAAAGCAAGGACCTTTCTCACCCTTAAATTTTTCTGGGTTGGTTCTTGGACATAAATGTCTCTCATTACCCTTCTTTCCTTTCCCTTTATATTTGGTATGTTTTGGTTATGATACCACGTTTGCTTTGAAAGTCTCTCCATTAGACCCATCCACAATTTTATCTCTACATATTGAATCCTCCTCAATTCGAATATGTTTTTGGATTTCCTCCAAAGAATAATCTTCATTTTTATGAAGGATTCTTTTCCTATAGCTTCTCCAAGTTAGTGGTAATTTTGCCACTATTGCACCAACTTGAAAGGCCTCGGGAAGCTCAATCTTCAAAACTTTCAATTTGTTAACAATTATCTGAAGCTCATGAATTTGAGGAAGAATGGCTTTATTACCAAAAAATTCGAAATCGAAATCAATGTATTAAGAAATCAAAAACTTTTTGGTACATTTCTCTTCCACCTTGAATTTTGTCTCAAGTGCATCCCAAATCTCCTTTACTGACTTGGTCTCAGTATAGAGGCCATAGAGTCTATTGGATAGGGCGTTAAGGATATGACCCCTACAAAGAAGATTGTCATCCGTTATCTTCCTTCTTTTCTCCACCACCTCAAGAGTTTCTTTGTCGGATGGCACCGGGAGAGGTTCAAGGGTGGACTCTAAGATGTAAGCGATTTTGAGAGTGGTCAAGAGGAATCTCACCTTGTCTTGCCACCTAGTGAAATTGGATCCATCAAACCTATCCAACCTCACTAGGTCTTGGTTCATGATCTTGATAGTCTCACCTTCCATTGAAACAAACAAGGGTTAAGCTTTTGAATGTTAGATATATATATATATATATATTGCTTCAATAGAAAATGTAAGACTCTTACAACTCTAAGCAAAATAATACAAATGACAAGGTGATTGATTAAATAAAATTACAACTCAATAACAAAAAATACAAGTAAATGCAGAAATATGTAGATGAAGATAATAATAGAAAATACAACTCTAGACAATAGATACAAATAAACTAGAAGTAGTTTATGAAAGATGTAGAAGATATTACAACTCTAAAACGAAAGATACAAACAAAGGTGTATATAGAAAATAAGAGAAAGAGATGGAAAATCAATAGTAGAAAAAGGAAGAACAATAAACAAAACTCCTACTCACACAACCAAAGGGAAGAGCATTGAGATCACCAACTTGAACAAGGTTTACAACCTTTGTCCAAAAGCTTATTTCCTCATATCTCAAGCACTAAGGGAGCTCTCACAAATGGAAATAGCTCTCTGGAATAAACAAGTCTTTATGGTGAATTTCTAGCCAAGTGCTCTAGTGGATAGAAATTGGTGTGTCTTGCAAGTGAGCAATAGACTCATATTTATAGAGTTTTGAGACACCTTTTGAATTTCAAATTTCACACACCCCATTTACTAATGTTTAATTGGATGTTTATGGGATTAAAAATGAGCTTTGGGAGTTACATGAGTTGTTAGAACCGTTCAAAGTAGAAATGGAAAAATGGCTTAGGTTGTCAGCTTCACTGGCCGCGGCCAAAGCTATTCCTAGCAGCGGCCGTGAGCCTTTGTTTCCCAAGTCGCGGCCACAGCTCATTCTCAACACATTATTTTGTGCAATTTTTCAAACGGTTCTATACTCATCCTACATGACTTTGTAACCTCCAAACACATTATGGGGATTAAAATCATGTCTCCAACAACTATATCACTTATGGATTTGACAAATTCCAATCAAAATATGTAACATCAAATCTACACATTATTGGGTAATATTTAATAGTTACAAATTTGTAACTATTTTTGTAACCCCAAATATGTTACACATTTAGATATTCACATTATCTAAAAATGTAACTCTCATATATATTATGTTACAATATGTGACACACTTTGCCACATTATTTAATATAAACATTATATTATAAATAAGGGGAATAAGCGGCAAAACTTGTGAATTAATACCTAATTTTTTTTTGTAGGAAAAGTACCCAATGTCCATTTCCATTGGTATTCGTCGGTGTCCAGCCCATTAAATCTATTAAAAGCTGACTCTAGACCCACGTGTCAGCTCCGTATTGGCTCATTTAAAAAAATTAATTAAATTTAAAATAGAAAAAAATTATTAAAAAAATAATTTAATAAGTAGAAAGAATTAAAATTTATTTTTATAATCGGTTTTTAGAAAAATATTATTAAAAATATAAATTTAAAATCGAAAGAAATTATTTATTTTTATAATCATGTTTTAGAAGAAAAGAATTATTAAAAAATTAATTTAAAATAGAAATAAAATATTAAAAAATTATTTAATCAATAAAAAAATTATAATTTATAATTTAATTTTTTTATAATATTTAAAAAAAAATTTATAAAAATAAATTTTTATTTTTATTGATTAAATAATTTTTTTCTATTTTAAATTCATTTTTTCAATAATATTTTTCTATTAACTTATTATAAAATTAAATTTTAATTTTTTTATTGATTAAATAATTTTTTTTGATATTAAATTTATTTTCTTTAATAATATTTTTCTAAAAACTGATTATAAAAATACATTTTAATTTTTTTACTGATTAAATTATTTTTTAATAATTTTTTTATTTTAAATTTAATTTTAACAAATATTTTTGAATTTGTCAATATGGAGCTGACACGTAGGTCCAGGATCAGCTTTTAATAGACTTAATGGCCTGGAAACCGACAGATACCAACGGAAGTAGACATTGGGTACTTTTCCACCAAAAAAAAATTGGATATTAATTCACAAGTTCTTTAAAACATTTGGTACTTTTGCCGATAATTGTCCCAAAAATAATATAACATTATGTTATATTTGGTTTTTGGTTTTTACTCATGTAATTACGTATACAATTGTTATATTTATTAGGGATAATTGCGGCATAAGTACCCAATGTTTGGGTTTTGTACGCGGCATAGACCCAATGTTTATTTTTAGTGGCAAAAGTACCCAAAGTCAGTAGAACTGTAATTCCGTCAGTCTCCTCTGTTAGGCAGACACGTGTCACGTTTTTATTGGTCCAAATCATAATTATTTTTAAAATATTATTGAGTTAGACCAATCACGAAGTGGCACGTGTTGGTCCAGTCATCACGAAACGGAACCTAACGGAGGAGGCTGACGGAATTACAGTTTTACTGACTTTGGGTACTTTTGCCACTAAAAATAAACATTGGGTCTATGCCGCGTACAAAACCCAAACATTGGGTACTTATGCCGCAAATATCCCTATTTATTATATGTATACAATTGTATTTCAGTCACTTTGTTTTGCAACTCGATATATATTTGGGTTTATACTTTTTTGGACCCTGTGTTTTATTCCATTACCTGTTTGGACCTTGTGTTTTGACAAATTACTTTTTGGACCCTATGTTTTGTAAAATAGAACCCTAAACTCAATTTTGATGAAGAAAAAATTGAATATAACAATACAGTTTTTAAGCAGAATGATTTTGTTTTTGTTATGAATTGTTAGTTTGGTAAATTATTTGTGATTTTAGTTGAGAAAACATTGACCAAAATCGAGTTTAGGGTTCTATTTTAACCATTTTACAAAACATAGGGTCCAAAAAGTAATTTATCAAAACACAGGGTCCAAACAGGTAATGGGACAAAACACAGGGTCCAAAAAGATATAAACCCTATATATTTAGGTGGAAAATTTAAATTCTCATGCATTCATGACTACCTAAAAGCAGTACAATACAAATCTTTCGATATCTCTTTAACAGGATAACTATTATGGTGTATTGATCAAAGCACAGTGAATATATATATACAGGTTTTTATAATAATACGCATATAATATAAAATAATTACAAAAATCACCTACAAAATTTTATTTACTAAAATATCTTGCTACATCATCAAAAAATACTAGATTTTACTAGATTCTAAAAGTAATAGACCTGAATTTGAAATATTCTCGAAATTCCATTTTTCCCATTTTTCTGCATTTTAAAAAGTAATATTTTGGTTACTTAAAATATTAATAAGTTACCAATTGGTTACTTTTCATAAAAAAAATTATTTTTAAAGCATATTATTTAATATACATTTTGGTTACTTCCAAAACATATTTGTTGAAACTTTTTATCTTAAGATACCGATTAATCATTTTTAGGCTATATTATGATGTCTTATTATTATTAAGATAATTTTACGTTACCGATTAGTCTTTTTTAAAAACTAATGAGTTACAATAAAGTATAACAAATTACTATATAACTTATTATTAAAAGTTACTTTTAGTATACTATGCAACTTCTTTTTTAATGAAAATTTTTAATTCACGTTTTAGTCACTAATGTAATTTACATGAAAGTAATAGTATTTTTTTTATCAATCAAACAAAAAAAAACTTAAAAGTTACTTTCCAATTATAATGATAAATAAACATTTTGGTCCTTTATTATTAATTTTTGTTTGATCAAATTAAAAAAACAACTACATAGTTATTTTTTAAATCCAACACAGAAATTACTTATTACAATAATTAAGAAATTTTTAAGTTTTTTTTTATTACAATTTGTTTAAGTTTACACTTAAGTTATTTTTTGGTTAATAGAATATGAAAAAAAAAACTAAAAGGTTGTTTTTTATTCTGGTCATCTTTTCCAGCGATGGCAAAAAAATATATGTTTCCCACATATCAAAATGATCACATTGAAGAGTAGGTCACAATGGTACCACTCTTGAGCCTAATCTACTAGCGGTGTGGCCCAAAAATATTTTTGAAGTTAATGAGAAGAGAGAGAAATAAATAAACATTAAAATATATATATAGGGTATTGCTCATGTGTAGCCCCTTAAACGTCTCCACCTGTGCATACATTTTTCTTTGCTTTAATTGGTCCAGCTGGATGCACCCCAATGAGTTAATGTAGGCTCTCGTGTAGGATATAATTCTTCCCTGGACTTGAGGCCCATTAGATCGAGTAAGCGGACTTGATGACCATTTTTTGGGATTGAGGGCTCTCCCTTATCCATTGGTGAAGACGGCAGTTTTGGATCGGCAATTTCCATTGCAGCGACAGTGTCCATTCTAGCGACAGTGAATGAAAGCACAACGGCGTAGTCTCCATCGCCGTAGGTGTGTGAATGGCAGTGAGGCCAACCATTGATGGTCATGAAAGATAGATCAAGCAAGAAATGACATCGGGTTTGTAGACTGTAGAGAGAGTGATTGTTTCCTGAGATTTACTTTCATGTTACCCAGAAGAATACCATTCCTTATCTCTCTTTTTCTGTTTTGGGACTATGGTTTAAAAAAAAATCAATTCTT
Organism: Humulus lupulus; assembly: GCF_963169125.1. Classification (NCBI taxonomy): domain Eukaryota; kingdom Viridiplantae; phylum Streptophyta; class Magnoliopsida; order Rosales; family Cannabaceae; genus Humulus; species Humulus lupulus. The sequence goes on from NC_084800.1 coordinate 79,072,172, forward strand.
GAAGATGAACCCAAAGAACTACCAACAATGTTATTAAATCATATATATATATATATAATAGGTGATTCTTGGTACAAGATCACCAACGACCACCAAGTCTTATCCACCATGACACAACAATTTTTTTTTGTCGTCGTCGGGGGCAAATAATGAATGCCACTTTCGTCAAGGCTACTACGTGTATGAAGAACAATATATATTTATATATATATATATCAATTTATATGGCCATACATGTATATAATACTATTTACATGTACATAGTCCTCTACAACTTAGGTGGTTTGAAAAGACGCCGACGAAGGGAAACTTTGACAGCGCCATGCGAAGCCAAAATGTCGAGAGGAACTGCCATACCTCATGCCCAGGCTTACGACGGCGAGAGGAGTACAATGGCACTGTCTGTGTCATCGATGAAAGCTTTGTGACAAAGCAGTCATGGTTGACTACACAGAGAAAATGAGGGAGGATAGACCACTGTTCCTCAAATGAAAAAAAAAAAAAAGAATTAGTATGCTGTGTGCTAGGGACCATGGTAACATGTATCTAAGTTAGAGGTATCCTGCACATCTCAGCCATTTAATAAAATCCAACGGTCTAAAGAAATGATTGCACCGGTGCAACTGTTTCTAGCGACTGCACGTGAGAAATACCCTATATATATATAATGTATCGTATATATATAGGGTATTACTCATGTGCAGCCCCTTAAACGTCTCCACCTGTGCATACATTTTTCTTTGCTTTAATTGGTCCAGCTGGATGTACCCCAATGAGTTAATGTAGGCTCTCGTGTAGGATATAATTCTTCCCTGGACTTAAGGCCCATTAGATCGAGTAAGCAGACTTGATGACCATTTTTTGGGATTGAGGGCTCTCCCCTGTCCATTGGTGAAGACGGCAGTTTCAGATCGGCATTTTCCTTTGTAGCAACAGTGTCCATTCTAGCAGTAGTGAATGAAAGCACAACGGCGTAGTCTCCATCGCCGTAGGTGTACGAATGGCAGTGAGGCCAACCATTGATGGTCATGAAAGATAGATCAAGCAAGAAATGACATCAGGTTTGTAAACTGTAGAGAGAGTGGTTGTTTCTTGAGATTTACTTTCATGTTACCCAGAAGAATATCATTCCTTATCTCTCTTTTTCTGTTTTGGGACTATGGTTTAAAAAAAAATCAATTCTTGAAGATGAACCCAAAGAACTACCAACAATGTTATTAAATCATATATATATATATATATATATAATAGGTGATTCTTGGTACAAGATCACCAACGACCACCAAGTCTTCTCCACCATGACACAACAATTTTTTTTTTGTCGTCGTCGTCGGGGGCAAATAATGAATGCCACTTTCGTCAAGGCTACTACGTGTATGAAAAACAATATATATTCTATATATATATCAATTTATATGGCCATACATGTATATAAAACTATTTACATGTACATAGTCCTCTACAACTTTGGTGGTCCGAAAAGACGCCGACGAAGGGAAACTTTGATAGCGCCATGCGAAGCCAAAATGCCAAGAGGAACTGCCATACCTCATGCCCAGGCTTACGATGACGAGAGGAGCACAGTGGCACTGTTCGTGTCATCGATGAAAGCTTTGTGACAAAGCAGTCATGGTTGACTACATAGAGAAAATGAGGGAGGATAGACCACTGTTCCTCAAATGAAAAAAAAAAAAAAAGAAAAGAATTAGTATGTTGTGTGCTAGGGACCATGGTAACATGTATCTAAGTTAGAGGTATCCCACACATCTCAGCCATTTAATAAAATCCAACAGTCTAAAGAAATGACTGCACCAATGCAGCTGTTTCTAGCGTCTGCACGTGAGAAATACCCTATATATAAGACAAAATTATTTTATATAATTTATAAGAAAAATAGCTAAATATTTTTTTACAATAAATAATTTGATAAAACAGGAAAGGATATAAATTTTCCATATATATAGTCTTTAGCCAACTAGGTCCTATCATTAATTGGGCCAAAGCCCACTTCTTGGGAAAATCACAACATTCACTAAAAAACTAGGATTAATTACATCCTTCAAGGTGAATTAGATTTTATTTACAAAATTTATCTCTCAATAATTAATTATACAAATACTGTTTTCTATTTTCTATACCATAAAATAAAGTTTTTCTTTCTTCAAATCTATTTATTTTTCATTTATCTTTCTTCTCCAAACTTAAAACCAAAATTCTAGTAGCACCGTTGGTTATTCGGGCTCAAGGGTGGTACTATCACGATCTACTCTTCAAGATAGTCATTTTGATATATGTGAAACATAGGTTTTTTGCTGTCACCGGTAAAAGATGTCCGAAATTAAAAATAACATTTTAGTTTCTTTTATATTTGGTTAGCCAAAATATTTATTTTTTACTTCGTTGTATTTAAATAATAACTATGTAGTTGTTTTTTGATTTGGTTAAACAAAATTTTATAATAAAAAATAAAATATATTTTTTTTATTATAATACGAAAGTAACTTCTAAGTTTTTTTTTTTTATTAATAAAAAAGACACTATTATTTACATGAAAATTACATAATTGGTTCTCCACCCCTATCAGATCGCAAGATCTTTAACCTTTTACCTAATTGGTTCGGAGCCATTGCTAGGAATTCCTGAAACTTTGAAAATGTTTCCGATTTCCTATGCATTAGGTAAAGACATGAGTATCTAGAGTAATCGTCAATGAAAGTGACGAAATACTCAAAACCACCCCTGGCTTGTACATTCAAAGGTCCACAAACATCTGAATGCACAAGACCAAGTGGTTCTTTGGCCCTATCACCCTTTGCAGAGAATGGACGCTTGGTCAGTTTGCCTTTTAGACAAGATTCACAGACAGGTAATTCACCTAAGGTGAGTTCCCTCAAAGGTTCGTCCTTTGTAAGTCTTTGAATCCTATCATAGCCAATGTGACCTAGTCTCAAGTGCCATAAATACGTCATATTATTGTTATCGGTCTTTTGACGTTTATTGGTCCTAAGTTTAGCTGCTTTGAATAAATCATTGTTAAGAGCGAGGGGTTCGTTAGGTCGCAGAATATAAAGCCTGTTTTCCAAACATGCAATACACAATTGTGATCCATTGAAAGAAATAGATATATTAAAACTTGTGAAAGTCATAACAAATCGTTCTAATTGTAACATGGAAACTGAAATTAAATTTCTACTAAAATCCAGAATAAAAAATACATCTTTTAAAATTAAAAATTTATTTCCGAACTTCAGACGAGCTCTTCCTCTAGCTTGGACCGCAACGAACGCTCCGTTCCCAACTCTAAGCTTTAAGCCGCCTTCGTTCACTTCCTCCCACGATTCAAGAAGCTGTAAAGAGTTACAAACATGGTTAGTGGATCCAGAATCAATAATCCAAATGGATTTATCATTCTCTAAAACACATGTTTCCAAGATAAATGAACTATAATCATTACTTTTGTTTTTCGCTGCTAGAAACTTAGGGCAATCTCGTTTCCAATGCCCCTTCTCTTTGCAGTGAAAACATTTATCTTTACCTTTCTTGTTTTTCATGTTCTTCCCCTTAGGCGTCTGTGAACGTGGTTGTGCACTCGTCTTTGCAGCCTTTGCAGGCTTAGGGTTGTTTATTTGTCCACATTTCCTCTTGTTTCCAACTTTCGAAGACAAAGCTTGGTTAGCTTTAGCCTTAGCTAGATATGTAGCAACATCAGTAGTCTTATTTTCGCCTCATTTACTAGGTCCACCCATGACAGGTTCAATAATCTGAAGCTCGTTCATGAGTTGCGTCAGACCATAGTTGAGCTGAGCACGAACGTGCAGACACAGTGCCATCACGAACGTGCAGACACGGTGCTATCCAAGCATTTACGGTACCATCACGAGCATTGACAATGCCATCACTAACGTGCGGACACGGTGCTCGTTCTAGGGATTCCTCAATCATGACGAATTCAAAGTTGTCACCAATCAACTCTATGTTGATATTCTGCTTCCAATTAAGGAAGTTTTCTCCAGTGAGTTTCTCCATCGAAAGTTGAGAAAGGATGGGAGTATACACAGACATTACTTAGCTTAAAACTACAAATTATCAATAAAATAGAAATCAATCACATTTGCTCAATAAAACTTCTATTCACACAAATTTCAAGAAATAGCACAACATATACCAAAAATATGTAAAATATGAGAAAAAAAATACCAAAAACAATCATATCTCTATTTCTTTAGGTTTTTAACTAATTTATGATATCCTTGTCCCGGTTGGCGAGAGTCAAAAATACCACTAGTTAAATAGAGTTGTAAACTCATTTAATAATGGACACCATTATTAACAACCTACTATTCGATCAAAATAAGAAAACAAAATCTCTTATTTTATGAGCTAGACCCACGGTTTCGATAATCATAGATTTAGTCTTAGTAGTCACCGTAGGGGTGAGTCTAGTAGAATTTGACCTATAATTATCTATTTTTCGAGATCTAACCTTGTCAAAATAACTAATGAACACCTTCCGTAGGGGGACGAATCAAAGCGCCTCGAGGTCCCATTAAGCTATTGACTATGCTAAACCAACGGTGGAGATCGAATAAAATTCTTAAAATAAGCTCATTATAAAATTAAAATTAGTATTTTTATTATTTATTTTTAGAAAATTAATGACTATGGTTTTCCAAAAAAAAAAATTAAACAGATTAAAATTTTTAAAACCAAAGTCCTATAATTTCTTATTAATTCTAAAGTGTCACATTGAAACAAATTCAATTAATTTGTTGCTAATCAATATTTAGGTTTAACTAATATAATGAACTTATACAATTAAGTCCAACTCAGGTAAATTGGCCTTAACAATTGGGCTCGTATCGAGGAGGGCTGGGTCCAGTATATCGTTCCCACTACAAAGGTCCAAAAGACAGGAATTTAAACCTTCATTTTATTAATTGTTATTAATTGATTAGGCCCATTATAGTCATGCAAAGAAAATGGGCCTTCACAAGTGGAATCACCCACAAGAGAGGAATTTAAAATTTACATTTTCTAATGGGCCCAAATAAAACCTATCATTTTATGAATATTTTATTTGGCAAAATACCATATATCTAACAAACATATGGGCCACTATATGCATATAAGCCCAATTGCAAAAATACCACATATAGTGCAAACAGACATGTTATAATTGGATGGACCTATTTATGTTACTATATGAGCAATTCTATGAATTTATGCAAAAATACCACAATTTATTTCATTTGCAAAAATACCACAATTAATTATCTAGAATTTATCAAAAAAAAAATTCAAATTAATTTAATTTTTTACAAAAAAATAAGTCAATTTAAATGAAATTTATCAACAATTAACAATAGTTAATTTAAATTTCATTTATCAACAATTAACTTGGTTTTAGGTTAATTTGATAAAAAAAATATTAATTTAATTTAAATAGGATTTATCAACAATTACCCAAAGTTAATTTAAATCCCATTTATTAAAAAAATATTTTATTAATTGGCTGAAAAAAATGATATTTTTCAAAATTTAACCAATTTTAAATTTTAAAATCAATATCTTAACTATTTTCCAAAATATCTTGTGTTGTTACAACTATTACCTAATATTTTAACCATTTAAAAATAATAAAATACAAATAGTTATAACAAACCTAAAATATCTCAAATAGTTAAACAAATTCCAATATCCATAAAAATATCTAACTAACAATGTTCAAATTTCAAATAATTTAAATATTAAAAACTATAGAATAAAAAGATATTTATATTTTCAAATAAAGATTCAATAAAAATATCAAGAATTTAAATGAAAATATCTTAAATATCTGATATCATAATTTTAATATTTTAATATATTAAAAGATTTAAAATTAAGTTGTTAGTCTAATTTTAAATTTGAATTTGAATATTTGTAGAAAATATCTAATTATTTAAATCTCAACTAACAAAAATATCTTATTTTTAAAAAAAATTAAATGATAAAACAAAAAATATATTTTTGGTTTTGATTATAAATAATAAATTTCAACAAATTTTATTTTCTTTAAAAAAAAAATGGATGAACAGTACCACGGGGGTACTGTTCATCGCGTGCGCGCGCGGCTGAGCATGCGTGCGCGCGGTGCGTGGGCGGGGCGCGCGCGCATGGCAGCCACTACAAATTTTTCCAAAAAAAAAATTTTGAGCAATTTTTCAAACCAAAACCATTTTCTAATTAAGTTTTAACATGTTTTACACAAAAATAAAGCATATCTAAAAATTAATAGCATAGAAAATACAACAAAATAACCTAAAAATTGCTAAAATTCACATAAAATCAATATGCTCATAAAAACATGAAATCCATCCAATTGTTCAAACATATCAAATAATCCAATTTTAAACATGTTCATGCATGAAAATAAAGATTACCAAAGGCTCTGAGCCAGTTGTTAGATTAGCTTATACAGGATCTTTATTTATTTTCATGTATATCTAATATTAAACAAATTAATACAAGATAGCCTAAAACATGTTTCTAAAATTGAATTCAAAGAGAAACAAATAATATAATACTTACAGTATACGCAGCGGAATTAAGAGTCCTTCCTTCAGTTTCTCTAACTCTTGTATCCTTTCTGTCGCAGAGTATTATCAAGAAACTGAACTGATCTTGTATTTTCTTCACAATCTTCCAATGTATCCTTAGAACCACCTAGACTAGTGTGGGCAATTCTCAACACATGAGATAGATATAGAGAGAAGAAGAGAAAATAACAAAGAGACTTAGAAAAGGACTTGTGTTTAGAGAGAATCTAAAACTATCAGAAAATCTGACTTGTGACTTATCAAACTTCTGTTTTGACTTCTCTCTAAGCACTCCTTTTATAGACTCAATTAGGTCATTTAATTTAATTAAAAAAATAAATAAAATAATAGCCATTTTGAAGCCCTAGGTCGAAATTATCATGGGCTATAGGCCTGTGAAATTTCCCATTTGATTATAAGACCATTGGACTTAAAATCAAGGCCTGTATTATTTTCTATTGATTTAATTAATTAAATAATTATTTAAATCTTTTATCAAATTAATTATTTATAATTTGAACCTTGATTTAAATTTATTTATTAATTTAGATACCAATTTATCTTAATTAATAAATCTGTCATAAATTCTCTTTTCTTCTCAAAATTACACAACTCTGTGAAACTATCCAAAATTGACCTGGTCAACTTTGATAATTCTAATTGATAATTAAATCAATTGATTGAGACTATCTAGATGATTTTATCCAAGGTACAATGGGGACCATGGGCCTATGAAATCAAGCTCCAATAAGTTATCATAAATCTAACAAATAAATTTACTAACTTATTAATTCCTCGTGACTCCACTATAGACTTGGAATTGCACTCTTGAATTCATAGAACGCTCTATAACAAATATAGATACGCTATTAATTATCCATTGTTACAACCATAATTGTCACTCAATCCTCTATAGACGGTCTACAATGAGATAGGACTAAAATACCGTTTTACCCCTCATTGTATTTTATCCTTAAAACACTTAGTTCCTTGTAAATGATATTTCAGTAAACTAATTTAATTACTGAAATGAGATCTCTATTGTAAATGTGGAATTTTTTCCTTGTGAATTCTATTCACGAGTGAAGCTCTATGCTACGAGACATCCTGAAAAGGCATCACATGATGGTGAGGGAGTTGGGGTAAGAGAGTCACCCTCACTAGGCGAGGGACTTCGGCCACTTGCCCATCCAAACTTCACCCTCGCTATGCGAGGGTCCCCAGCTGGCCATCCGCGTGCGCCCCATTCCAGCAGGCATCAAGCCTCGTCTACACTCGGGAGAAGAAGGTCAGCCTCGCTACACGAGGCACCCTCGTTATGCGAGGGTGAGGCTTCGTGGTGGCATCCATGCCCCTAGCCTTGCGACGCTGCACCCGGGGGAAGGCAAGGCAGCCTCGCTATGCGAGGGACCCTCGCTATGCGAGGGTGCTGCCTTGTTATGACGCCCGTGTCCTGAGCCATGCCTACGCCTGAGGGAAAAGGGCCAACCTCGCTACGCGAGGTACCCTCGCTATGCGAGGGTGTGGCCTTGCCACGGCGTCCATACTACGAGTCTCGTGTCCATGTGACCCGCATAAGCCGGCCCTGGCCCCTGGCGCCTTGACTTCTCAGGACATGCATGGGTTGAAGCCTCCTTGGCATAGGCACGAGATCACTTGGGAGAACCTTGCTTATATGCCAAACGAACATGGAGCATTGAACGGGAATTGATGAGGACAACCGAGTACGGAACACGTGCGCTGACACGGGGTGTACGGTTGTGGAGAGAACAGAGGCACGACCCTATGATCTGCGTCTGAGGAGTAGTGGCAGTACAGACCTGTACGAAGAGTAGTGGTACCACTTGGACACCCCCGACCATACGCCAAAGCCGACAGTACTTTGTCCTGGGCCATGACTCTGACACCATCAGGGTAGACACCACTACGCCCTGGGCCACTACTTTATCAGAGTAGCTATGTACGTCCCAGTGGTCTGGGACTTGTTTGTATCCTGGGCCAATAGAGCCTCCCCTATAAATAGGCTCCAACCCCTCAGGCTAAGGGGTTGGAAAACTGAATGTAAAAACGAGACTTAAGAAATATATGCTTCTGGTTCTCATGCTCGCCTGAGTTTTTCTCCTGTTGTTTAAGAGTTCTTTCTATCTAATTCATAGCTTCCTAGAGTATAGAGATTGAAGTTTTCTAACCATCAATCGTTGACGAGTTCTTACCGTCAACATCTATCATTTAACACCTTGAACCAAACTAAAAGGAAACCATCGTTTCACTTCTTCATCAGAAGCTATAGATGTTCATATCTATGATTAACACTCCCACTCAATTATACTACCGAGTTCCCAAGATGTAAGTGTGGGCTAGTCTGTAGGGTAAGCTGGTAACGAACAAGTCAAAGAACTCAAATAATACAATCAGTTAGAATACTAACCACTCAGAATTGAGATTGAATTGACCTATGGTCAACTATATGATATGACTAGAATAGATAATAACGGTATGTTTACTTATCTTATCAACTGTCAATATCGGTCCTGTCCGATGTAACAAATACATCTGATCTTATCTACTTTGCTAATGTTCTGGAAAGAACATAACACTGTAATGTGTAAGTAGATCATATCGTAGATTGGCAAGTCAGTGTAAATCCGGTGCACTGACTAATCTTAGGACTAACTTATTTTGAACATATAATCATATTTATATTCCACTGTGATTACGTTACTATAAATAAGATTAGCTATATGCTTGGGATTTAATAGAAGTTTATATTAAACAAATAATCATAAAAATAAAACATGTGAGCAAAGTGATTGACCAAGTCAAAAAATGATTTCTATTCTTTTATTGATAATAAAATGAGATTACAAAGAATTTGGGTTTTAATTAGGGCATAAAACCCCAACAGAGTAGCCGTTTAATAAAAATGTTTTATTCTTTTCTAAAATTGATAAAATAAATTAAAATAATTAATAATTTTTAACATAAAATAATTAAAAAACAATAAATTATACAATTAGAAAAAATATATATTTTATATAAATTATTATATTATATACTTATAATAATATTTATAATAAAAAAAACAAATTAGAATAAAATTACAATGTAAACGGGGCGGGTTCGAGACAGGGTCATGTCACCCGCTCCCGCCCTATTAGGGGCGAGTCCCCATGGGGACCCTACCTTGCGTGTTAAATTGACATCCCTACATAAAACAAGTTTGAAGGTAACATAAAAGTATCTTAAATAATAAGACACTCTAATATAACCTAAAAATACACTAATCACTATTTTAAGATAATAAAAAATCAACAAATAAATTTTGGAGGTAACCAAAATGTATACGAAATAATATGCTCTAAAAATAAATATTTTTTGTGAAAAAATAACCAATTAGTATCTTATCTGTTGGTATTAAATGATCAAATCAAATGTGAGCAATAGTATATATAGGCCCATTTTAATATATATTAATACCAGCCCAGAAAATATACATGTACAAACATTAAATCACATACAAAACAGAATATGGATTATCTCTTGTAGCCTATCAAGTAGTCTATCAAGTGTCATTGAATCTTTTTGTATAAAATCAACGATTTTCCTATCCAATAACCTGAAAGCTCACACATTGATCTTCCAGACCAATCCTTTAAACACACAAATACATGTGTGAGCACGTAGGATTCAAAATATTGATTTATGTGACTCTCTATATGTACTCAACACATGAGATCTAGAGAGATTTGACTGAGAGATGAGATTTTGAAATAGTTTTTCAGGTTTTTGAGAAAATTATTGCTTTAGAGAGAGTCTATATTTTTAATTTCATAAAAATAATTAATGCTTATTATCAGACTTATATAAAATTATTTAATCTAATTAAATAATCTTTATTTTATTAAAATAAAATTCAAATTAAAACTGATATGATATTTATATTTAATTATTTTTTAAAATCGTATTTTAAAAGAATAATTAAATAACTAATTAAACAAATTTATTTGAAATTCAAAATTCAAATCCCAAGAAGAAAAATCCCTGAGTTAGGCGCCACACATTGTGTTGTATAGTGTGTGTCGCCAAACCCTATTAGGGTTTACCTAACTTTCTCATTTGTTTGTTTAATCAACTTTTAAGACAATATATTTATGCCAAAGTAAATATCAATTAATTCAAAATTAACTTTATCTTAAAATATCAGTTTTAAATTAAATAAGTAAATATGATATTCTAAATAAGATATTTATTATTCTCTCTTTATATTAATCTAAACAAGATTAATGTTAATTTTAACCTATATTTTTTCAAAATAAAATTATATAGTTAAATAATTAATTAATTCACAATTAATCAATTATCACAATTATTTGCTTGCCCTGGAAAATTAATTCATTTGCAATTAAATCATTCTCTCTTCAAATCTTTCTTTTGACATCATTACCATTGACAGTGTAGGACAGAGGTGATCTGGGGACCATGGACGTATAATATGAAGCTCTAATAAACCAGATTATTATTCAAACTCTTTAATCTAATAATCTTATTTATTAATTCCATGATTACTCCACTATAAATATGGAATTGCACTCTAAGTATTTATAGAATTATATTTACAGAGTTTTCTCTTGTAGTCCATTGATATAATCAATATATGTAGTTCTATCCTCCATTATTGGTTCGTTAATTAGAGTTGGTCAAAATTACTGTGTTACCCTTCTAATTACCTCTTGATCCTTAAGTACCATTAATTCACTAGTGAATAATTAATCTATAATCTAATTATAGATTTGAGTTTAATAAATATTCAATTCCAGAATTAACCATTAAGGGAACCAATATTCGATCTATTAGGAAAGCATGGATTCCAATATTGCAATTCATGTTCCCAGCCATCCATGATATTGAATCTAAAAAAAAAATCATTAGCCTCATTATTCAAAGAGACCTTAATGAGTGAATCAAAAGATCCAATAAACATAAACAGGAGTTCATGAATACTCAGGATTTAGACCGATCTACAAATGATCATCTATTACGATAAGAATTAAATCTTTATGTCAAACGGCAAGTTTATAAAGATAATTAATTCTCATCGGTCATGTCATATATAATTTATATTATATACATCACATTTACTAAGATGTCTATCCACATCAGTAATCTAAATCTAGATTACTCACATCTTATATGCTTAGCAAACCATACTAATGACCATTCATTAAAGATTACATACTTTAATATGTTACTGACTATTTTATTCATTATATATGATCTTAATTCTCTCGTACTAATACAAGATCATATTCTCATGAATGATTAGGGGATTTTCTTAATATTATCATATAATTAATTCAAACAATAATTATAACCTTCAAATATAATAAAATTGTACTTTTATTTAAAACCAATAAAATGTCTTTACATGCTTTTATGACATTAATTATAACATTATCACCATTATAAGTAACCAAAAAGTTACATTTTAATACCGAGAAAAATTGAAAATTTGGGATTTCGGAAATATTTCCAATTTAGGTATATTATTTTTTAAATCCATTATTTCTTGATGATGTGGAAAGGCATTTTTGTAAATAAAATTTTGTGGGTAATTTTTGTAATTATTTTATGTTATATGTATATACTTGTAAAGATCCCAACAAAATATTTGTATTCAACTTATATGGGTTCGTTCGGTAACCCATAAATAAACTGTTTTTTATTAATTAATTAAGAATTTAGAAATAAATGGTGAAAACGTGTTAGACAAGTCATTTTAAATTTTTATTTTTTAAAATTTTAATTGAAATTTTGAAAACAACATTTTTTTCACTTTCGAAATTTTTTTAATTTCGTTTTTGAAATTCTATTTTTTAAGATTACTAACTGAATTTAGCAAACAATTTTTATAATGCGGAATAGTTATACAATTGTTTGATCAGATAGATATTCTGATGTATCATGGCAGATTGATGATGAATCTAAATAAATGAACAGAAAGTAAATAAACTAAAAGTAACGTGACACAAGAAGATTTTTAGGTGGTTCAAAAAACCTAGTCAACAGGGCCACACCCAAAGATAAAATCAATTAGTAAAGTCTCAAGAATATAAAAAGTAATTGACTTATACAAAGACTCCCTCTAAAACATTGTCGCACCTTGAAGTACTCCACTTTATTAATCTGATTTTGATAAACACCAAGAGTCTGAAATCCCTTCAAATCTTGATGAGTGCTCACTTCCTCCCGAAGTAAGTCTCGTGAAAATCTTCTCTTGAAGACTTGTATGTCACGTTCACAAGCTTTATGATCTGTTTAAGAATAAACAACACAAAGCACAAACAAACAACGAGATAGTTGAACAAAGACTACTCTTTACAAATAAAAGAACTCTTCAAAAGCATAGAACATTAGAATGGTGAAAAGATAATATTAACTGCTGCTTAGGTCTGTATTTATAGAGTTTAGGAAATCTTAAGCCAGCCAATCTCGCTTATGGTCTCAATCAGACCAAATCAGGAAGTTAATTTTTAACCCTTTCTCTCTTCATTATTTCCTTCCCTGACTTCTTATTTTTCAACTTGTTCTGCATATTGAAGGGGAGATCGATCCCTCTTCCTTCAATTCTTTCTTTTTCTTCTTTGTCAGCATCCATGGCAGATCCCACAAACGGAAGAGGTCGACGACTTCGATGGGTGATAGCGAGACTTCTACGGAGGCACAGTAACTTCGAGGCCCATAGGACAAGGTCGAGGGGGCATTGCTTGGGATATTCTAGATCTATTTTTGTTCATTAAATTTTTGTTAGATCTGTCTGTGGGCATACCATATCTGTGATTTTTTGTTCATTGGTTTGTAAATGGTCAAAGAAGAAGAGGGGAGAGAAGATTTGTAGTTTTGTGTCCATTGGTTTATTGGTTTGTAGATGGTCAAAGAAGAAGAAAAGAGAGGAATAAGAACAAGTGGAAGAGAAGAAGAAAAGAAGATGGAGGAGAAATCGGTTGGAAAAAAAATTGCATGGGGATTAAGAAATTGAAGAGAAATAAAAAACGGGAAAAAAAATTAAGTTTAATTTTTGTTTTTTAGTTAAAAATATTTATTTTATTTTTTATTATTAAAATATAGTTTTTTGTAATTTTAAAATCAATTAATAATTGTTTTTTTTTAAATATGCATAGACCAATAACATTGTGACACATGCACTACAACAAATTTGATATACAATGACTCCCTACAATGTCTTACACCATTGGTGTAAGACATTAAAACTTATCATGGGTTTTAAATGTCTAATGGTGTAAGACATTGAAAGTTTTTATTAATGGCTACAATTGTAAGACATTAAAAATGGTGGAAGACGTTGGAAATAGGCTGAAAATTGGGTAGGAGTACATTACGTGGCACGTCTCCCAGTGGGAGACGTTGGAAGTACTCCCGTGTACATCCAACGTCTCCCACTGGGAGACGTGCCACATGTCCCCTGTCTCCCAATGGGAGACGTTGGAAGTACTCCCGTGTACATCCAACGGCTCCCACTGGGACACGTGACACGTCTCCCAGTGGGAGACGTTAGATGTACACGGGAGCACTTCCAACGTCTCCCATTGGGAGACGTGCCACGTGTCCCACGTCTCCCAATGGGAGACGTTGAAAGTGCTCCTTCATATATTAACTTATTGCTCTTCCTTTCTTCCTCACACAACACGCGAACCAGAGAGCAAATAACCAGAACTAAGAGACTGCGTTTTTAGGGTTTTAAGGTAAGTTTTTTTTTTAATTTTCTTGATTTTTAGTTAATTATTTTGAAAAAAAATCATAGGTTTAGCATTAGGATGAGTAATATACATGATTTTGTGTTAATTTTATATTTTTATGCATTTTTTTATATACATTGTAGGATTTTTAGTTTTTTCATGGAAGTTTTTTTGTAGATTTATGATTTTTTTAGTTTTTTTTTAATTTAACCTATCACATTGTATAGATTTCATTGGAGTATATATGTTCATGATTTTTTTAAATTTTTATCATTTTTTATTTCGAAATTTAGATATATTTTTTATATATATTTAAACTTTGTTTTTGTAAATTGTAACTATTTTGTTATATATATATAGTTATGTTAAAATAAATTTATTAAATAATTTATATAAAATATAAATATATGAAATTTTTTATGTTTTTGTTGATTATTAAGTTTTTAGGTTATGAAATTTTTTATTGATTTTTTGTTTAGGTTATAATTAGTGGCGCATTGGGGTTTTTTTTTATTTGTTTACTAATATCATTTACTATTATTAAATATTTAGTGATATTTGTTTAGTAATGTTTAACATATTAATTAATTTAATTTCATAGGTTGTTGTTGACGCGGTTCTTCGCCAACAGGTAATTAAGAGAATAAGAGAAAGGGATTAGTACTGAAAGTAGAACCGTCACAGATATGAAATCTTATAGGATGAACTAGGTGACTCAAGACACTTTTTTTAAGTGGTTCGAAGGTTAAAATCATTCTATTCCACTAGTCAATATTATTGATATCTCCTGGGTATTTGGTTTACAAAGTATATAGTTCTTCAAAGACTATTTTTCCCAACCCCTATCAACTCCCAGGGTCTCCATATTTATAGGAGAAGGCACCTGGAAGTTGGTAGGGAGGTCATCCCGTGACCTTACCATTTGTCATATCAACTCTGTGACATTCATGATTAATTCCTAAACCTGACACATAAGTGTGGTCTAATCAGCATGGAAGGAGATAATGGGCCGCACGGCCCAATCCAGCTGTGGGTGTCTGATACGCACGTTCTTGCTGCGTGTCCGAGAAGTCAGGGGGATATCGGACACGTGATGTCAGATATATGCACGTTTATCTTGCGTGTGTTGACTTCGTAGAGGGTCAGAGCTTCGTGTGCAGCTCGTGCCATGAGAAGCTCGTAATACGAGCTTTTCCCCTTATCTGACCTTCGGCCTTCTAATTCTGGGCAATTTGGGCGAGCTAATATCCTCAGTCTGTGGCGCCTCGGACTAAACTTGATTAATCCGAGGCACGACCTTCTAATCAGCCCGTGGGAAAACCAGGGCGTACATCTGCCCCCCAAGCTCCTGCTCGTGGTTAGTGATGTCATATATAGGAGACCACAGTAGGGGCTTTCAGACTTTCCCCACAACCCTTCACATTCCATTCTTTTCGCAGGCGTCTGACACGTGGAACGTCGTGGGTGGCGACGGTACGTTTTACGAGAACCGCATTTAATGGCCTAGCCTATTGCCCAGCCGTCGCTTCATGTTTTGAGTGGAAGGCCTCGGATCCCTCACTAGGGTCACCCAAGGGTCTTCTACACGTGATCCTTTCCTGGTATAAAAGGGGGTGGCCACCCTACGCACGGGCCACCCTTTCATTCAAAAAATTCTCAAATTTCCTTCTTCTTTCTCTGACCTTCCGAAGAACGAAACCCTCATCTCTGCCGCCCTCACTCTCCTTGTTCAGGAAGCTTAGGCACACAAGTTTCTCCAAAGCTTTGGAAGCCACTGCACCGACGAAGCCCCCACCAACGCAACACTCTCGCTCATCACCCAGCAATACACTGTAAGTTTTCTGTCCCTGTCCGTTTTGAAAATATGCTACTGTAGCTTAGGTAAGAAATTTTTTACTGTAGTCGCATGCATGGGGTTTCTAGGTTGCGTGGATATGGAGGGTGACAGCCCTTTTTAGACTAGGGCACTCTTATTGTAGGAAATCGCCTTGGGGCATGGGTTTCAAAATGCTCCTTCAAGAACCATTTCTGGGTAGGATCTTTAGGAATTTTGGGTGCAAAACCGGGTAGCTTAGGGAATACGCCTCAAAAGCGGTTTTGCAACGTTCTGCCTGCTGAAACTTTCCCCCCAAGGCAAGTTTTTACTCTGAACCCCCTGACACACGAATTCCGAGTAATCGGGGATCTGTTAAGGGCATAGGCGCGTGTTCATTGTACCGCGTGGTTCCACTCTCCCCGGGCTGGGCTTACCTCAGCTCGGGTAACGAATAATTACTTCGTTCTCCTGCTTGGGTCGCCTTTTCTAAAGTGTTTCTTTTGTTCGATAGGCGACCAGATGGCCCCGAAGAGGAATCTGCCCCAGAAGAACGTGGGAAGCTCGGCCTCCCAGAAAGAGAAAGGAAAGGCGGTGGTGCCTAGCTCGCCGATTCCCCACTTTGGGCCGGCCGTGGAAAAACAGGTCGAGGTTGCCCCCGACGCGTTTTTCGAGGCGGAGAGAATCGTCTCGAAGATAACCGACCAGGCAAAGATCACCAAAATCTTCATCAACCACAACATTCCCCTGGGGAGGGCCTCCGTAATTGCCCGACCTGCTGCGGAGGTTGAGCGGAGCTGCACGCCGCTCGATGAGTCGTTCGCGGCCTGGAGCGGTGAACACTTCAAGGCAGGGGCCTTCCTCCCCCTGGACCAGTACTTCGCTGATTTCCTTAATTATGTGGGTTTGGCCCCATTTCAGCTCCCTCCCAACTCCTACCGTCTGCTGGCGGGGTTGAGGTATTTATTTCAGAGGCATGAGTGGGAGGTCCCCACTCCTGCCGACATACTATACTTCTTTTGCCTCAAAGCCAGCCCGGACCAGCGGGGGCGAGGCGACGGGTTCTATTACTTAACCCGTTTCCCTAATACGGCGGCGGTCATCGAGCTGCCAAGCCACCCGAATGACTTCAAGGACCAGTTCTTCATGTCAACTGGGTTCCGCAACTGCGATCATCATTACTTTAATCGCCCTCGTAAGTGATCCTTGACCTTAGCCCGCCTTTTAAGGGTTATTTTGTTTTAGCTCCTCCCTTATTCCACTTCTGATTTTACCCAATCTTGCAGCCATCAACGCGAGGACCGAAAAATCTGCGACCCTCGGGGGTCAATACGAAACCCTGGCGAGCTTGCCCCCCAGTGAGAAAGACTATCGCGCGCTCGTGACGGACGAGACGATGGTTTACTGCAAGCTGATTTTCCCAAATCAGACTTTGAACTTGAAGAGGCCCCGGGGGCCGCCCCCAGCTCGCGACAATCGACCGACCGTCATGGAGGAGATTGCCGACGACGAAGGTGAGGAGGAGGGCAACGAGGTTCCTCTCGTGATGAACAGGAAGAGGACCTTGGAGGTCGCCCAGAGGATGGGCGAGGAGAGGGTCCAATCCGGAGCAGCCGTGGGTCCTTCCGGTCAAGGTAACCCTTACTTATTTAAGAATGTAGATAGGGCCACTGCAGACCCCCGGCTGGTTAGGTTCAATCCTAGGAAGATCGTCCATCGTCACGGGAGGAACTCGGACCTGGATACACTCCTCCTCCATTGTGTTGACCGGCTCGTGCTGGATCACCAAGAGAGTCGGCCTAGGGGTACCGTAGTAGTAGATAACACCCTAGCTTTTAGGTCGATCATTTTTTAGGAGTATGGGACCAACTTACGCATGTGGCCGTCGCTCCAGAGGGGCATCTATGCTCCGGGGCTTAGGCAGTATGTAGAGGAGTCCAGCCCCGAGTCAGAACCGGACCTAGAACCTGCGCCATTTCGTGAGATAATCGCCTTAGGTTCTTCCAGCTCGGGGGGTAGGGCTCCCTTAGCATTCATTTACTTGTTGCCTTTAAACTTTCGCTTCTATTTCTGTATGATTGCTAACTTGTAATAACCATGTTTTTGTCTTTGGCAGAAGAGATGTCTCTGCCCGGGGGTAATCTGCGGGGTGTAGTCTTCGGCGGGAATCCCCCAGCAGGGCCAAGGTTGAAAAGGCTCCGAGAGTCCAAGAGCGCGGCCGGGGCCTCCACCAAATCCCCGGCTAAGGAGAAGGAAAAGACCCCGCCATCCCAGGTCGGGGGAGCGATCCTCCCTGTTGCCCGAGCAGGGCACATGCCCCCGCCGCCCCAGCGGTCTCCACCAGCCACCCAGAACGTGGTACTGGAGGTCGGGACTCCGGACGTACGCATCCCGGTCGACCCCCAGGATCTTGGAAGGATCCCAGAAGCATTCCGGGGGACGGTGTATGAGTCGGCGAGCTATGCCGTCAGCCGCTTCTACAAGCTCAAAGAGAAGGATCTCTGGGCTATCGAAGCAACGAGCCCGGTCCGAGTCATAGAGTCTTCGTTGGACATGACCCTAACGGTAATCTGCCCCACTCTTTTAAAGCTGTAACACTTACACAATGCCTTGTTTCTCCACTTAGCCAACTTATCATTCCTTTCTTGCAGGGCATTGCTGCCGCTCATCGAGGTATCGCTAGGACCAAGGCTCAGCTCGAGGAGATGGAGGTTGAGCGCCAGGCCGCCCTTCAAGAAGCTCAGGCGGCGAAAGATGCGCTGGCGGCTTCGAAGGCCGAGCTAGAGAGGAGCCGCTCCAAGAACCAAGAGCTTGAAACCTCCCTGGCCGCATCGCGAACAGATCTCGAGACAGCGAAGGCCGAGGCCCAGGCCGCCATGGAAGCTGCTTTGGAAGCCGAGCGGACCGTCTCGGAGCAGTCCATGCAAGACCTGTTCTACCACTGCTGGGCCCACAACCCGGATGCGGACTTTTCTTTCATGCCGCCGGACCTCTGGGCTTTTTTGCTGCCGAAGCTCTAAGCCCGACTAAACAAAGAGGTACCTCCCTCGGAGACTGGAGAGGCCTCCGTCGTGGCGGAGCAAGACGAGACCGCGACCTCCAAAGGGCCAACTGATGGGGCTTAGGACACTTTTCTTTGAGCATTTTGAACTATTTTATTTTGTCTTTGTAATTTTTTCATGAGGTGTTTCCACCTCGAGACGATTTGCCTTGCAATTTCGACTTATATATTTTTTCATGCCTTTGGCTACGCTTCATCTCTTTATTTTTATAAATTTAGTTCGGGTCAACTTTTATCCATATCCCGAGCTCTTTAAAGAAGAACCACGGTCAATAAATTTTAGTTAACTTCTAAGTTTTATGACCTGGTTAAAACCAGGAACTTATTTTGAAAACTTAGTCTGCGTCAACTTTTATCCATATCCCGAGCTCTTTAAAGAAGAACCATGGTCAATAAATTTTAGTTAACTTCTAAGTTTTATGACCTGGTTAAAACCAGGAACTTATTTTGAAAACTTAGTCCGCGTCAACTTTTATCCATATCCCGAGCTCTTTAAAGAAGAACCACGGTCAATAAATTTTAGTTAACTTCTAAGTTTTATGACCTGGTTAAAACCAGGAACTTATTTTGAAAACTTAGTCTGCGTCAACTTTTATCCATATCCCGAGCTCTTTAAAGAAGAACCATGGTCAATAAATTTTAGTTAACTTCTAAGTTTTATGACCTGGTTAAAACCAGGAACTTATTTTGAAAACTTAGTTCGCGTCAACTTTTATCCATATCCCGAGCTCTTTAAAGAAGAACCACGGTCAATAAATTTTAGTTAACTTCTAAGTTTTATGACCTGGTTAAAACCAGGAACTTATTTTGAAAACTTAGTTCGCGTCAACTTTTATCCATATCCCGAGCTCTTTAAAGAAGAACCACGGTCAATAAATTTTAGTTCACTTCTAAGTTTTATGACCTGGTTAAAACCAGGATAGGACTTAGTTCGTGTTAACTCTTATCCATAAATAAGAATCAACATCTAAGTCGTTAAGGAGACCTGGTTATATCCAGGTACCATATGCCCCCAAGTAACTGGGAAAGGGTCTTTCGTGGTTACTTTAAAATCACACTTGCAAATAAAGAGAAACATTTGATTTTTATTTATACATAGAAAGTGGCCTTCCAGGCCTTACAAGTGGATCATTGATAGTATTTCTTTAGGTGGATGGCATTCCAAGTTCGCGGGATCGCCCCTCCATCAAGTCGAGCTAACTTATAAGTTCCCTCCTTGATGACTTCGATGACCTGGTATGGTCCTTCCCAGCTCGGTCCTAAAACCCCCTCTTTGGGATCTTTCCCGGCCAGGAAAACTCTTCTTAAGACCAGATCGCCGACGCTAAAGGCACGTTTTTTGACTTTAGTGTTGAAGTAGCGAGTGATCTTTTGTTGGTAATGGGCGAGTTGGAGTTGTGAATCTTCTCGCCTTTCATCGATAAGGTCTAGCGAATGACATAGGAGCTCATGGTTCCTATCTTGGTCGTAAGACTGGGCTCTATGCGACGGGACTTTAACTTCCACGGGGAGGACTGCTTCACTCCCAAAGGTTAGGGAGAAAGGAGTGTGACCCGTAGAAGTCCGATGCGAGGTCCGGTATGCCCACAGGACTTGGGGGAGCTGTTCTGGCCAGACCCCCTTTGCCTCATCCAGCCTTTTCTTGAGGCTTGCCTTTAGAGTTTTGTTGACAGCCTCGACCTGGCCGTTCGCCTGAGGATAGGCCACGAACGAGAAGCTTTTCACGATTCCGTGCCTTTCACAAAATTCGGTGAACAGGTCGCTGTCAAATTGAGTGCCGTTATCGGAGACGATCTTCTTAGGTAGGCCAAATCGACAGATGATGCTTTTAACCACGAAGTCTAGCACTTTTTCGATGTTATTGTCGCCAACGGCTCTGCTTCGGCCCACTTGGTGAAGTAGTCAATGGCTACCACGGCGTAACGGACCCCGCCCTTTCCGATGGGCAGGGCGCCTACTAAATCTATTCCCCAGACGGCGAATGGCCAAGGAGACGAAATCATTTTTAGCTCGACCGGAGGAGCTCGGGCAACCACAGCGAATCGCTGGCACTTGTCGCACCTTTTCACATACGAGATTGAGTCTTTGGACAGAGTCGGCCAATAATAACCTTGCCTGAGAACCTTTACGGCCAGGCTTTGCCCCCCAGTGTGGTCTCCGCAGAATCCTTCATGAACTTCCTGCAAGATGGCCTTCGCTTCACTTGGAAGAACGCACCGGAGGAGAGGTAGGGAATGCCCACGTCGGTATAACACTCCCTCGACTATCGTATATCTAGGAGCTTGATAAAGGACTCGCCGTGCGTCGTTACGCCCTTCGGGTAACTTTCCCTCGACGAGATACTCAAGAATGGGAGTCATCCAGGTCGGCCTAATGTCAATCATTTCAATCTCTACCCGATCTCCTTCTATACTTGGTCTCTCCAAGAATTCTACAGGCACCAACCCCAAGGTTTCCGTCTCCCCCGAGGTGGCGAGTTTGGCGAGAGCATCTGCGTTGGCGTTCTGCTCCCGAGGTATCTATTCGATCGACCCTCTCTCAAACGCAGACAGCTCGGACTTTACCTTTGCCAAATAGGCGGCCATCTTGGGTCCCCGCGCCTGGTATTCGCCCAGAACCTGATTCACCACGAGCTGGGAATCGCTGAAGCACTGGACAGAGCTCGCCTTTAGCTCATTAGCTATCCTAAGTCCAGCCAACAAAGCCTCGTACTCTGCCTGGTTGTTAGACGCCTTGAACCCGAACCTTAGCGCCGAGTGGAATCTATGTCCCTCAGGGGATATCAGAATGACTCCAGCCCCGGAGCCGCTCTCGTTAGATGAACCATCAATGAAGATCTTCCACGACGAATGCGGGGAGGCGACCTGAGGTAAGTCTTCCGATGGATTCTCCTGGAATCCCGTGCATTCCGCCACGAAGTCGGCCAAGGCCTGACTTTTTATGGTAGTTCGGGGAGTATAGAAAATCTCGAACTGACTGAGTTCGACTGCCCACTTTAGCAAACGTCCCGATGCTTCAGGCTTTTGCAAAACCTGCCTTAAAGGCTGATCGGTTATGACGTGTACAGAGTGGGACTGGAAATACGGCCTGAGCTTTCGTGAGGCCGTGATTAGACAAAACGCCAGTTTTTCCATCACTGAGTATCTTGATTCAGCTCCGAGGAGTCTCTTGCTGATGTAGTAGACTGGTTTCTGACCCTGGTCCTCTTCTCGTACCAGCACGGCACTAGCTGCGTCCTCAGTGACGGCCATGTAGAGGAAAAGAGGTTCTCCTGCCTTGGGTTTGGATAGCACAGGTGGTTCAGCCAAATGCGCTTTCAGGTCGAGGAATGTGCTTTCGCATTCTACTGTCCACTCAAATTTCTTGTTTCCCCGGAGCAGGTTGTAGAAGGGCAAACACTTGTCGGTTGACTTGGAAATGAACCGGTTGAGCACTGCCACCCTTCCTGTGAGGCCTTGGACATCTTTTCGCGACCTGGGGGAAGGAAGCTCGAGCAGTGACCTGATCTTGTCGGGGTTTGCCTCGATTCCTCGGGTATTTACTATGAAACCCAGGAATTTCCCCGATGCGACGCCAAAAGTGCATTTCTGAGGATTGAGCCTCATGCCATATTCTCGCAGTATGTTAAAACATTCTTCCAGGTCGACAACGTGGTTGTCGGCAGTCTTTGACTTGACAAGCATGTCATCGACGTACACTTCCATGTTTTTTCCGATCTGGTCTGCGAACATTCTGTTTACTAGCCTTTGGTAGGTCGCTCCAGCATTCTTCAGGCCAAACGGCATGACCTTATAGCAATAGACGTTAGTCGGGGTCATGAAGCTGGTTTGCTCCTGGTCTGCCGGATTCATCGCGATCTGATTGTAGCCTGACTACGCATCCATGAAGGACATGAGCTCGTGCCCCGCCGTGGCATCCACCAGCTGATCGATCCTCGACAATGGAAAGCAGTCCTTGGGGCAGGCTTTATTCAGGTCGGAGAAGTCGATACAGGTCCGTCACTTCCCGTTTGGCTTCGGAACTAACACGGGATTGGCAACCCAAATGGGAAATTTGGCTTCGCGGATAAAGCCACACTTTTTGAGCTGGGCCACTTCTTCTTCAAGGGCTTCGGCTCGGGTCGTCCCTAAACGCCTCTGCTTTTGAGACTTGGCAGGGACGCTTTTATCTAGGTGGAGTGTGTGCATGATGACGCTCGGACTGATCCCTATCATGTCTTCATGCGACCATGCGAATATGTCTAGGTTTCTCTGCAGAAACGTAGTCAGCTCCTCCTTTCTTTTGTCACAGAGGTTCTTTCCGAGCTTAACCGTTCGTGATGGGTTTTGTCTATCAATATTCACCTCCTCGAGCTCCTCAATAGCCTGGAGCTCGGACCCGTCCTCGCCTATACGGGGGTCAATGTCCTCACTTATGGCGAGCTTTTCTTCTCCGGGAACCTGAGGTTTTTCAATCTCAGGGGCCGCCTTGGGTCCCTGGGATTCCTCTTGGCCCTGAATGGCCATTGCCAGCTGCTCGGGTTTAGATTTTCTCTTCATGGAAATGCTGTAGCATTCCCTGGCAGCGAGCTGATCGCCCTTGATAGTACAGACCCTTGTTGAAGTAGGGAACTTCATGGCGAGGTGCCGGACGGAAGTGATAGCCTCGAAAGCTATGAGTGTAGGTCGGCCCAAGATGGCATTGTAGGCAGCGGAGCAATCAATGACCATGAACTCGAGTAGTCTGGACACTGTTCGAGACTCTTCTCCTAGGGTGATCACCAGCTCGATCGTCCCTATCGCTGCTGATCCCTCTCCCGAAAAGCCATACAGCATCACCGAGGTCGCCTTTAGCTCGGCGACGGTCAGGCCCATATTTTCTAAGGTGGATCGGAATAGGAGGTTCACCGAGCTCCCATTGTCCACCAACACTCTCCTTACTTTCCGGTTAGCGAGCTGGACTGCTACAACCAATGGATCGTTATGAGGGAATTGGACATGGCCTGCATCCTCTTCTGTGAAAGTTATTGGTTGTTTCTCTAATCGTTGATGTTTCGACTGACGCTGCTCCGGGGCGAACTCCGCCCCGTTGTGAGCTTTTAATTCATTCACATACCTCTTTTGGGCGCCTCTACTCGTGCCATCCATGTGTGGCCCTCCAGAGATGGTGGATATCTCTCCCTCAACCACGGGGGGAAGGACGTCCTGATCTACCCGAGGCCCGGGCTGAATGGCTGGGACCTCCGGAACGGGTCGACTTGCCGGGACCCTGTTCCGCGAGTACTGCGCCAATGGGCCTGCTCGGATGAGAGTCTCGATTTCATCTTTAAGATGCCTGCAGTCGTCGGTGTTGTGCCCGACGTCGTTATGAAAACGGCAGAATTTGGAAGCGTCTCTCTTTCCCTTGTGGTGTTTCAATGGCTCCGGCCTCTTCCAGGGGACCCGAGTAGCGTTGGCCAGGAAAATATTTTCCCTGGACTAGGTGAGCTCGGTATAAGTTGTGAACACGGGCTTGAATTTATCCACAGACTTATTCTTCTTCTGGCCGTGTTGGCTATTTTCACCATGCCCTTTTCTTTTGCCACCACCGGGCTGGTTATTCTGCGCGACGTCGGGAATCGGCACTATGATCTCCGTCCCCGTCCCAGCGGGCTTCTCGGGGACCTGGCTGGTCCCTGCGGTTGAAGCTTCAGCTTCTTCTAAGTTTATCCACTCTTGGGCTCTGTTAAGGATTTCGCTAACCGAGCTGACTCCCCTCCTTTGAATATCTTTCCACAGGTCTCCGCCAACCAGGATTCCGGTCCTCATGGCCATGAGCTTGGAGCTATCGTCAGCGTCCCTTGCTCGAGCAGCGACATTTGCAAATCTGCTCAAGTAGGCTTTCAGCGTCTCACCGGGCTGCTGCCTCACGTTAGCTAGGGAATCAGCCTGGACTCGGGCGGCCTGAGAGGCACGGAATGCCCTCTTGAAGTCAGCCGAAAAGGTCTTCCAGGAGCTGATTGACTGCCTTTTACTCTGCTTGAACCATTGCCTGGCAGGCCCAGTCAGTGTGGAAGGAAAGATCAAGCAACGCAGCTCCGGACCGATGTTATGGGCCATCATTAGGGTGTTGAACATCCCTAAATGGTCAGACGGGTCTCCTTCCCCGTTGAACTTTGACAAGTGGGGCATACGAAAGCTAGAAGGGTATGCCGTTGCCGCTATATTGGGGGCGAAGAGTTCCATCTCGTCCCCTGAATCATATTCGTCTTTTTATTTTTCCGATAGGAGCTTCTTCATCAGTTCCTCCATTTGAGTTAGGCGCTCTAGGGTTTTGTCCTGAGATCCTGGGTTATTCCGGTGCTGTTCAACAGCTCCGGACCTGTTGTACATATTAGGTGGGTTGTTGCCCCTCCTATCTTGAGACAGGTTATTTGGGACATTCCCCCCGTTACGTACTTCGGATCGGGCCCCCACTGAGCGGGCCTGGCTACCATCCCTAACTCGATCCTCTCTGTGAGAATTGAGGCGGTCTCGAAGGTCGCCTCCCTGGGTAGTCTGGTGACTCTGTGCCAAACTTAGTCGCTGACGCAGGTCTCCTCCCGAGAGATCACTCCGTCAACTACAAGTCAGTGACTCCTGCTGGACAGGCTCGGGGTGCGTCTTTGGCGGCTACGACCTGATCCTTCCCCTGGCACCCTGCTACGCCGGGAAGGCCCAGCTGACGGCGGGTCTCCCCTACTACCCCCGTAGGCCGGGATGTCCCGGACAGGCTGAGGAGACGGATGTCTGATTAGAGAAGGAGGATGCCTGATTGGGGAGGCGATCCTAGTTCCATCTGGACGAATCAAATTTGGTGGGGGCCTCTCGGCCCTGCCAGCTTGCTGATCTCGTTCTGGGCGAGCTGGATGAGACGCATGACGGTCTTCGAGGACGGGCTGTCGTCGCTAGCCCTCCCCGGCTCTTCTTCGGGAATTTCCTCGATCTCTCCTGGGCGTCCTCGAGGAAGGCTGAGAGCTAGGAGTTGACGTCCTAACTGAACGGCTGTATTGCTGCTGTCCGGTTCTAGGCACTTCCCTGAAGTTTGCCTCCTGATGGTGTGATGAAGGGGTGGAGTTGGCTGCAGGGAGCCTATCCGAACGGCTACGCCTGGATCGATTACCTCGGCGAGACTTAGGAGCCTCACCTTGCCTCTCTCCAACGTTAACGTTGGTTGCGAGAGGGGGTAGTCGGTCCAGAATATCCCGGATTTGCTGACCAGCGGCTGCTAACTGGATCCTCAGCTGAGCATTCTCCATCTCCACCGCAGTATAATAACATGGGTTCGGATTAGGCGGCCGGGGCGCTGAACTACCAGTGTCGTCTTGGCCTGCCGGCTGCTTTCCGGGTCTCTGCTGGACTTCAGGAATTTGCTCATCAGGGATGGCAACATGGTGGGCCTCCTGCCCATCATGCTGTTCTGTTTCGTTGCCATGTCTGGATCGAGTAGTCACCATAGTTGGATGTTGGTGGTAGTACTAATCGAACTTGCTCTCAATGAAAGCACCAAACTGTTGACGCGGTTCTTCGCCAACAGGTAATTAAGAGAAGAAGAGAAAGGGATTAGTACTGAAAGTAGAACCGTCACAGATATGAAATCTTATAGGATGAACTAGGTGACTCGAGACACTTTTTTTAAGTGGTTCGAAGGTTAAAATCCTTCTATTCCACTAGTCAATATTATTGATATCTCCTGGGTATTTGGTTTACAAAGTATATAGTTCTTCAAAGACTATTTTTCCCAACCCCTATCAACTCCCAGGGTCTCCATATTTATAGGAGAAGGCACCTGGAAGTTGGTAGGGAGGTCATCCCGTGACCTTACCATTTGTCATATCAACTCTGTGACATTCATGATTAATTCCTAAACCTGACACATAAGTGTGGTCTAATCAGCATGGAAGGAGATAATGGGCCGCACGGCCCAATCCAGCTGTGGGTGTCTGATACGCACGTTCTTGCTACGTGTCCGAGAAGTCAGGGGGATATCGGACACGTGATGTCAGATATATGCACGTTTATCTTGCGTGTGTTGACTTCGTAGAGGGTCAGAGCTTCGTGTGCAGCTCGTGCCATGAGAAGCTCGTAATACGAGCTTTTCCCCTTATCTGACCTTCGGCCTTCTAATTCTGGGCAATTTGGGCGAGCTAATATCCTCGGTCTGTGGCGCCTCGGACTAAACTTGATTAATCCGAGGCACGACCTTCTAATCAGCCCGTGGGAAAACCAGGGCGTACAGTTGTGATTTTGGTGGTGAAATTTTAGAGAGTATTTTGCATCAAAATTCCTATATCAATCACACATTTGAGGTAATTGAGTTTCTAATATTACAATAATATGTTATATATTGCTAGATATTTAGTGATATTTTATTTATTATTTATTAATTTAATTTTATTGGTTTGTGGATTTAATAGCGAATTTGATTACTAAGTGAAGTAATTTTGCTAGCTTTTGGATTATTAATTGCAAGAGGTACATACATATTCTCTTACTTCTACTTTTAATATTATTAAACAAATGTTAGAGGAATTTGAATATCTTAAATATTCATCCATAGTGAAGTAGGTTCTGAGATTAAAATTGTGTGCTGCGATGATAACGGAAGGTTGAGAACTTGTGTGTTTTAGTGAAGTAGGTTCTGAGATTAAAATTGTGTGCTGCGGAGCTATAAGGAAGAAACTTATTGTATGCTGTTTGAATTGTTTGTTTTGCTATTCACATGCAAATGGTTAGGTTACTATTATAGGGGAAATGCTGCCCGATTTTATCTAGGATAATAAATAATTAGTTTAATATAGACATCCTATAAGGAAGAAACTTATTGTATGTTGTTTGAATTGTTTGTTTTGTTATTCACATGCAGATGGTTAGGTCACTATTATATGAGAAATGCTGCCCGATTTTATCTAGGATAATAAACAATTAGTTTTATATAGACATACAATTTTATCACATGCTTATTTAGTGTTGTTTCTTTTCTTTTCCATAAACATAGGAGAATATATGGATAAACAGTGGATGTCAGCGAATAGGTTATCTGCGGAATATAGGAACGGGGTCGATTTATTCTTAAGGTTTTGTTCGGAAAATGTGAAAGACCCAAATTTTACTTATTGTCCATGTCTTAAGTGTGGAAATGTTAAAAAGATGGATCTTAAAAAGATTAAAGAACACTTATATTTCAATGGGATGGACAAGAGTTACACAATTTGGTATTACCATGGGGAGATAGCTCCGATTGCTCCAACTCTGCCAAGTAGACCAAAAGGAGTGATGAGGAATATAGTGGAGGAGAACTGGGATCCATTAGATGAAATGATTGATAGCGCACATTATGGATCAGGAGTAGACCCAAATAAGTTTGAGAAACTCCTTAATGATGCCGAGAAACCAACCGGACAATGTGGCATGTGGATAATACTTAATGAGGATGTTGAAGGATTTGATTGAACATGCGAATCCCAGACATTACTTGAGAACGGTATTATTAATTAAAATTTACAAATTATTTTTGAAACTATAAATTTAATCAAATAATTAATTAATATATTTTACTTTATATTTCTTGCAGCTAACAAGCACATCATATACAGAGGCACAAATTGATGAGTTGCGACAAGAATGGGCGACATATATGTTGCCGATAATCCAAAGTTACCGACCTCGTTGATAGGTTTTTTTTTATTTTTTTACCTCTTTCTTTTCATACACAATGCAATATTTGTTCATTTTGAATATGTCTAACAAATATTGTATTTCTTGTATATGTCTAACAAATATATTTTTTTCTTTCAATTTAATTGATTATTAAATCAATTTAAATTTAGATTAAAATCATTTCAATTTAAATTAAAATAATTTCAATTTAATTAATTATTAAATCAAATTAAAATAATATTAATTATAAATTTATTTAATTTAATTTTTTTAAATGTGGGAGACTTTCAATGTCTCCCACTAGGAGACGTGGGAAGTGACTCACATCTCCCAATGAGAGACGTTGGATGTCTCCTAGGGACTTCCCAGAGACATCTAACGTCTCCCATTGGGAGAGGTGCCTCACTTCCCACGTCTCCCAATGGGAGACGTGGGATATATACCTACAATAACCCTAGCAACAACGTCTCCCCAGTTGGGAGACATTGTAGACTTCCAATGTCTCCCAAATAAAATCATAAAACTCTTATTTTCTTGTAGTGATGGCTGCCTAGTCACTCCGTATGACACTTAACAGAGTTGGTAGTGACGAATGCAGCAAAAACGTAATGTTCAATATTTTTGCTGCTAAAAAAAAGATCGAGTATATAAGTGTATAAAGTTGAAAACTTTGGGTATTTATGCTGCAAAGACCCCTTTACTTTTTTGTCATTACCTATTATTTTTTATATCTTATTTATTTATGGCATTCATTGTAATAAACTTTTTTACAACACTTTTACATCTATGTGCATTGGAGCACAAATATAAAAGTTGTGCTGAATATTTCATTTACTAACTTTTTGTGCTAAATTTAGTATTATTTTTGCATCTTACATTGGAAATGATCTATAATCATTTACTTATTAATAATTAATCAAAACAATAAAAACAAGAAAATACACCATTTTAATAATATGTTGTTTGTTATGTAACCGGTTTAGTACCCTTTTATTTATTTAGAGTAAATTGTGGCTAAAATACATAATATTTTCAAAATATTGTATTTTTATACCCAATCTTTTTATTCGGCGGTAAATATACTCAATGTCTTTAAAATATTATACTTTTATACCCAATTTTTTGTGCGGTAAAGATACTCAATATTTTTTAAATGTTGCACTTTCATACCTATTTTTTATTATTTTGAGAAATAATAAAAAAGTGAAAGAAAAATATAGGATTTTAATTATATTTTAAATTTTAAATTATTTTCACTTTCTTATTATTTCTCAAGATAATAAAAAAAATTATTCATAATTTTAAAATTAATCAAAATAATTAAAACTTATATTTTTCCTTCACTTTTTTTTTAAATTGATGGAAAAATATTTTTTAATTATTTGTTATTAAACATTTATTAATTTTAATTTAAAATAGGTATTTTTAGGAATAATAAGAAAAAAAAATTTTAATTTAAAAAAATAATTAAAAATCTATATATTTTCCTTAACCTTCTCATTATTTGTGAAAATAATAAAAAAAAAATAAGTATAAAAGTACAACATTTTAAAAAAATTGAGTATATTTACCGGTAAAAAAAAATTGAGTATAAAAGTGCAACATTTTGAAGACAATTAGTATATTTACTTTAAAAAAAAATTGAGTATAAAAGTTACACCATTTTGAAAATATTTTGTTTTTTATTCGTAATTTACTCATTTATTTAATACCAAATTATACCTTTATATTTGATAAATAAGTTTTAAAAAATAGATGCTTGTATATACTCTTTTTTTTTCTCTCTATATTTTCTATTAAAAAAATAATTTCAATAAAATTATAATATTGAAATTTCATGTTTCAATTCAGATATATATAATTATTTTTTATAAGTGATAAACTAATTAATAAAAGAGTGAATGAGTAATTTGTCAAAAAAAAAGTGATTGAATGAGTAACATACCAAAATATGTGCTAAAATTATATATGAGAATATAATTAATATTAGGTAATGGAAAAACGAAATAAAAAATAGCGTGATCCGACCTGCCGGATTCGAACCAGCGACCTAAGGATATCTACTAGGTTTCCCCACTACAGTCCTCCGCTCTGCCAACTGAGCTAAGGTCGGTTTTTGTTATATCCTTCGAAAATTTAATAAATATAACTTTATTATTATTGCTTTATTAAATATAAATAAATAAAACTATGCGTAATGCTTGATTTTTTTTTAAATGACGTAATGCTTTATTATCATCCATAATTATGTATCATTTTTTATAGATAATATTATGATGTATCTAATAGTACAGAATTTGTCCCCTTTGTCCACGTTTTTTCCTCTAAACAAATCGGAATATATTTTATAGTTTGACCGAATCTACGTTTTTGTACATAGAATTTAATTTGGAATCAATTCGCTTAACAAAAATAATCATTCAAATCTAAATATCTAAACAGGTAATTGATGTATAGTGTTTCTTTTGTCAGGTAAATTGATGTATAGTTAAATACATAATATATTTGTTAATCGAGTTATACAAATAAGTGTACTCGAACTTTTCTTTGTAATTAGCGAAACTTAAAAAAAAATTAACACGTTCATTAATTGTCATATGATATTTTACCCAGCATGCGAGAGTGAGTTTGTTAAGATAATTCATGCAATCTTGCGAGAGACAAGATTGAATGCTTGTTATGAGCAAAGATGATCTCGTCAAGACAGCATATGCGAGAAATGTAAAGACAGATTGCCATTCTAATGATGATATAGGAGAAATCAGAAGATAGCTCGCCATTCTAATGATAATATACGAGAGTTAGGGGTGCACATCGGACGGGTTTGTCAGATTTTGGGTGTGAGAAACTTATACCAAACTCGTCCGAACTATACTCGGATTTGGTCAAATTCAGGTTCGAATTTTTCGGATCGGACAGTGAAATTTTCGGGTTAAATCTGAAATTTTGAAACATCAAGAACACAAGCAAGAATAAGAACACAGAGGATCCAAAAACTTAGATCTAAATCTAAAAATAAAAAACTCAGACCCAAATCCAAAATTCAGAATATCAAATACAGTATATACTAATACATAAAACAAAACTCATGCTTGTGAGTGTGAGTGCCACTCAGAGAAGAAGCAGAGGAAAGGTGTGTGTGTGTGAGGTCAGAAACTCGAAGTCGTTGGACTCACTGAGTCGGAGAAGAGAAGAAGCAGAGGAAGGGTGTGGGGTCAACATTCGATTGAGATGGAGAAGAGAAGAAGCAGAGGCGAGGACCCCGACGCCAGACTGATAGGAAGAAGAAGATGGTGGTGGTTCGGGTGGCAGCATGACATGGAGTTGGAGATGGAGGGAGGGAGGCAGCACTAACTGAGAAAGAGGTGAGAGAGAAGTATGTATTAGGTTTTAGGGCTTTATTATAAAAACATATATATATATATATTTATGGGCACTTCCCTCGGTTACTTCAGGAGGACTTAGTCCTTCAGTAAATGTGAGTCGTTGGATGGGTGTAATATTTGTGTTCAACGACTGGATTGAATGTGAAGCTTTGAGTGTGCAAAAATACTGAAATACCCCATATGGGTACCCATTAACCGGCTACGGTTTGTCTTCGTGTTAAGAGCATTTTTTTTTTCAAAAAACCTTCTCAACAAATCAGTTTCTTTCCCTCCCCCGACTAACCGAACAAATCAGTTTCTTTCCCTCCTCCGACTAACCGAACAAGGTTATTCTCCTCCCCAACTCTGAAAAGAGACATTATTTGAAGAGGAAAACCCCCAATGAGGAATATTTGCATTGGGTTCTTGGTTTGTTGGCTTGGTCGATAAGTTCGTGGGGTTTTGTTTTTGAATGTTCTGTTTCGTGTCACTCATTCCCTCCCCTGAGTAGATTCACGGTTTTGGGTCGAAGGAATGCCCGTTTACTAGGTAGGTCGACATGCTTTAGTGTTCGGGTTCGTGTAGCTGTTCCATTCATGGTGAGTTTCCTCTAACCGATTTCTTGATTATGCATTGTGAATTTTTTTTGTTTGAGTAAGTAATTTGTATGGAAATACACAAAATTTCCAAGTTGGGATGTTTGTTGTTGGACTTTATGGAAGAGTATTTTTATTTTTTAAAAAAATTTGGACTTTACGTTTGAAGTTGAGGATTGATTTGCCCAATTTGACAATGGTAAGTAGTTCCGATAAAAAACAAGAGATGAGTACAATAGGGTTGCATGTGAACTTATAATATAGGACTATGTGTAATAGGATTGAAGCTCGGACTTTTAAAAGATGTTTGAAAAAATATCAGTGTAAACTTGAGTGAACTAGTTATCAGTTGTGCTTCGTTATGTTTGCCGTGAAATGCACACTATTTTGGGCTTGAGTTACAGTTAGGCAAAGTATTCTATGCTGTGCTTGGCTTTTATGTTGTGGGTTTTCAATGAAATTTGGTGCAAGGTGAGAAGAGAGAAGAAACCAGAAAGATGATGATGGTGCCAAGCGAGGTTTTTTTTGTGTTGAGCGCTTTATCGAAGGAATAGTTGGACAAACTAATGTGAGTGAAATTTGTGATAATGTTAATTTTTTTTAAAATTATGTTTTATTGAGTTTGTTATGTAACTTTGTTCAAGTAAATGTATGAAACTTGTACGATGATGCTGATGTATAAGAAAGTGGGAGGATTAGGTGCACTTCTCTGATTTATGAGTGTATTATACGTTGTCTAGATAGAGGAGATGTTAATCGAATTGGTCAACATGCTTTTGTTCCCTTTACTCAATTAGAAAAAATTTATTTATGTTTCCCAACTTATTATTTGAACTGTGAACTATGTTGTCTGAATCTGTTGCAGAGGTCCATAGAATGCTCTTGTCGTTGTCTCGTCTCTATTGTTGTTCACCACATATTTCTATGTATTAAAGATTCAGGTTTGTGCTTTTACTTGGAGTTTGTACTTGGATTAAGTCATCTAAATATTTGTAAATTTTTAATGTAAGCATGCTGATAAAAGAAATGACACACCTTTATTGGTAGCTTGGAATATTAACTTGAAGACACACACACCCACTCTAGGTAGATATGTCAAAATTGATCACTATGGGAGCAACTTATGCTAGTCTGGTTAAGTTTTATTATAAATTGAGTAAATACCATTTTTCTATTTCTGCATCTTGCTTTTGATAATTACATGTTACCCAAGCAACGACCTTTGATACGTTACTAAAGGTAACTTGTAATGCAATGGAGTTGGCGTTTGTACACTTAAGAGTACAATCTCGTTTATTTTTATTTACTTGGTATGTCACTGAAACAAAAATTGCTCTAGATTTCTAAAGTGGACGTTGGAATGAGGCTGTTGATATTTTCTTTGTTGCTTAAGTGCATTATTTTAGTGGGAAGAGTGGTGGTTGTTGAGATTGTTATTTTTTATGGTTTAGAACTTTAGGTCTTGTTTGGAGTTTTGTCTAAATTTCATGGTTTGATATTTCATTGAGATTTGGTGAATTGAGTGTGGATTTTGTTGTGCAAAGTATCACTGAATTGATACAAAAGAAACTCAAAACTGAATTCAAGCAATAAACCTTAAGAATGCAATTAGAAATTTAATCAAACAAGTAAAGAACAATCATGAGAAAAATGAATATGAAAGTGACTTTATTGATCACAATCCAATCTCGGTTAGAACTCACTTTCTTTCTCAAGATGAGTTTCAGATTAGAAAGAGTTTTTCTAGAGAGAGAATTGAAAAAAAAAAATCGATGCCCAAGCTATAGAGTAGGTGAGCTATTATACTGGTTTTTAGAAATGGACAACACACCATTGTCAGTAGTCTGTTACAAGTGTTTTAACTACCAGCTTAAAATACGAAAGCTTAGGAATTAGAGGCTTTAGTTATGTGGACCAACTAATCAACAAATCACCACCTTGGCTACATAACTAAGCAAAGATCAGAGTGTCTACCCTTTTTGACATCAGACTAGCTGACATTACTTCAAATTTATACGGTCTAAGCAGTAGAAAAGGTTGCTGGTTGGTAGATATTTTATCAATCAAAACAGTCCCTCCCTGAATGATCTTTCCAATAAAATGCATCTTAATATGAATATGCTTTTTCCTGTCATGATGGACATGATTCCTTGACAACTGAATGCCACTTTGAGTATCGCAAAATACTGTCATAGTTGTTTTCCGAATCCCCAATTCTTGAACTAGTCCCTTCATCCACAAAGCTTCTTTAACTGCCTCAGTTATAGCAGTATATTCTGCCTCAGTTGTAGATTACGCTACAACTTTCTGCAATGTATCCTTCCAACTCACAGTTGTACCTAAAACAGTAAAAATGTACCCAGTAATTGATTTTCTGGTGTCCAAACAGCCAGCATAATCTGAATAAACACATCCTTTAACACTGTTCAGGTAATTTGAGATTTGTTTCTCTCCACCAAAAACCAAACCCTTAGTGATGGATCCCTTAATGTATATTAAATTCCATTTAAGAGCTTCACAATGTTCCTTTCCTGGGTCTGCCATAAAACTACTCACCATGCTAACAGGTCAAGTCAATTCTGGTGTTGTATAGACTATGGCATACATGACTGATCCTACAGCACTAGCATAAGTTACAGCTGCCATATACATCCTACAGTTCCCAAGTTTCATACCAATATAAAGATATCATTTCCTTTCTTATTGCTTCAATCCACTTATGTCTATCCTTGCTATTCACAGCTTCCTTATAACTCAGTGGTTCTTGCTCTATTTCCTCTTCAGCAACATTAAGAGCATATGCAATAAGGTCTGCATATCCAAATCTTTCTGGTGGCTTGATTTCCCTTCTCACTCTGTCCCTGGCTAACCAGTAGTCGTGAAGATATTGAATTTCTTGACCTCTACTTGTACCTTCAGTAGCATCACTTGTCAATTCAGTTGTCTCCATTTGATCTCTGTCATTTGTATCGGATCTGAGAGTCTCCACCTGCCTGAGATATTTGTCTCTCAGTATTGTTCCTTTCCGAACTGTTTTGTACACTCTCTTGCTTATACCCCATTTAAAACTCATTAAAAGTCACATCTCTACTCACAATGCATTTTTTAAATCCAGATTCCATGCACCAAAGTCTGTATCCTTTTACACATTCTGGGTAGCATAGAAAAATGCATTTAACAGCCTGTATTGTCTCACATGAGCATAGCAGTTTCAACCAAACACTCTCAAATTTTCATACTTTGCTGGATGTCCAAACCAAGCTTCCGCAGGAGTCTTGAATCCCAAAGCTATGGATGGGCATCTATTGATCAAATACACAGTTGTGTTGACAGCTTCTGCCGAAAACACTTTAGGTAAGCCTGCACTTAACATCATGCACCTCACCCTTACCAAAATTGTTCTGTTGAACCTTTCAGGTAGACCATTCTGTTGTGGGGTTCTAGCTATTCCTGCACAATACTCTAGGTCATTGTCAGTTCTTAACCTTTATATTTTTCTACCAATTTGGTTTGGAGTGAGCATTTTCCATTGATTGATTGTATCAAATACATTATTATTATTCTTCAGAATATAGACCCAAAGCTTTGTAGAAAAATCATCAAAAAAGATTAAGAAATACCTAGCTCTCGACTGTGAAGGAACTCTTCCTGGCCCCCAAAGATCCGAGTGTATATAATCAAGTGACCCCTTTGTTCTTTGCTGCCCTACACTGAACTTAACTCTGCAAGGCTTCCCATATACACAATTCTCATGGAAATCTAAGCCTTGAAGCAGGTCCTTTCCCAATAGACCTTGCTTGTGTAGCTCAGCCAATCCCTTCTCACTCACATGCCCGAGCCTCATATGCCATATAGCACTTTTGTTCACCTTCTGTTTTGAAATATTTGCATCAGACTTTTCAACAGTCTTGCCTTCCGGTAAGTAAATTCCATTCTTTCTGCTCCCCTTCATAGCAATCATAGATCCCTTTAAAACTTCATTATGCCATTTTCAACTTTAATCTGAAAACCCTTATCATCAAGCATTCCTACTAATATGAGATTTCTCTCTAACTCAGGTACCAGCCTAACATCTTTCAGCATTCTTTCAAGGCCACCATGAAATCTAATTTTCACATTACCTCTCCCTGTCATTTTACATGATTTATTGTCACCAAGCAGTACCTTTCCACCCTCTTCTTATCTAAAAGAGTCAAACCAAGATCGATTTGGAGTCATATGGAACCCCACATCCTGAATCCAGGATCCATTCATCATCCGAGGTAGAAGATGATACCAGTAATGCATCTGAGGACTCATATCCATCACTAGCCACATAGGCATCTGCAATCTGTTTAAGCCTTTCTAGACACAACCTTCGAATATGTCCTTTGTGACAGTGATAGCATTTAATAGTATTCGAATTTGATTTTCTTGATGCAGACTAGGATCTTGATCTGCTAGACTTCCCTCTCTTTTGATGTTCTTTCGTTTCATATCTCCCTCTA
The DNA here is from genome assembly GCF_963169125.1 of Humulus lupulus. Lineage (NCBI taxonomy): Eukaryota > Viridiplantae > Streptophyta > Magnoliopsida > Rosales > Cannabaceae > Humulus > Humulus lupulus. The sequence goes on from NC_084800.1 coordinate 79,109,482, forward strand.
ACAGTGAGACCTTTCACCATTACTGTGAATATTAGCATCCTTCCTTTGATTAAACTCCCTCAATTCAAAGCAGATTGGACATCATGAAGAGTCATAGTGTCTCTTCCATAGAGCAATTTTTTTTTGAAATTCTCAAAAGACTTAGGATGTGAACTCAGTATTAACAAGGCTTGATCCTCATCTTGGCTTTGTTACTCAACTTCTCAAATCAGATAATACATGCCATTCTCTTGCATCCATTTCATGAATGTCATGGAGCCCTTTAGGACTTTCAGAACTCCATTCTCCCATTTGAACACATAGCCTTGTTTGTCAAACTCACTCAGAGAAATAAAATTTCTCCTCATGCACTTCTACAAGACTGACATTGTTGATGACTCTTTGAGAGTAATTTTATCTCTTCAATGAAGTTGAAGTTTAATTTGAACAATATTACAAGGTTAAGATCCTTCCGAGTAAAAAAAAGAGAGAGGGGCGGGCGGGTTGATTTGAAAATGAAAATTTAGAAAGAATTATGTTTGGATTAAAGCTTGAAATTTGAAAAGGTTCATTGATCATATTTGCAAAGCTGATTGAAGTATTAGTCAGTTCTCCGCCATTTGGTTTATTATGAAATGCACACTCTTCTGCACATGATTGATGGTTATGCACATTGTTTCATTTTTATCTCAAATTATTGGTCTGCTTTGAAGTTGTGGTTCCAATTTATATTGATGTATTATTTAAAAATTTGGGGCACCAAGTTTGGTCTAAATTTTTGGAATTTAAAAGCGGCTAGTGGTTTGATTGTAGGGTTAATTTGTGCATTTCATATTCTGAATTGATTGTAGAATTCTTTGATTGGTGAATTGTTTTCCATATTGAAAAGTAAATATTAGTTTTTAGTTTAGTTTCACTGTTTTACTTATGTTTCTTGTGTTATGTTATCATCAGCTGCTGGACAGGTTTTTGAAATGGTTGATGTAAAGAAATTGGATTACAGATGCTCCCCTCATCGGTTTTTCTCAAATTTTTCCCATATGAATGGGGCGCAGAAAGAGGTGGTCAAACAAATGGGGTTCGGCACACTACTGGGGATGAAAGATTGTACCATTAGAAGAAATCTCATAACATGGTTGGTGTCCTGCTTCAACGTTGAAGATGGGAGTTTGGAAGTCCATGGTAAACAATTTAAGTTGGATAGTAAAATTTTTACCGCTACCATGGGGGTTAAGGACGGAGTTCAAGATTTAGTGGACAGTGTTAGTGGCGATGAGCCGAATGATAAGGGGGAAAGATTATCTATGTTAGTTCTAGAGTTCAAACTAAAACAAAATCAATCAACCAACATGTCTTTCATTCGAGACTTCCTTTTGTTCCTTGTGTCCTCCTTTCTGATGCCGAAAAAGGGACTAAAAATTTCGCGAGATTTCGACGGTCCTATACTTGCCATAAAAGACATTGCAATTGTCTCTCGGGTTAATTGGGCCTCAATGTCGTACAAGTTTCTGTGGAAAAGCCTTCGACAGTTTCGTGCCAAACCAACCCAGTTTGTGGGAGGATGCATCTACTTCTTGCAGGTACGTTTTGTTAATAATTAGTTGATGTAATTGTTATACCATACACTAGTGTATTAAATATGTTTTGTCTTTGTACACTCTGTAGGTGTTTTATTGTCATCACGTTGCCTGGAAGGAAGGCTATGTCGATAGAAGCCTGTGCCCTTTAAATGTTTGATCCGAAGATGATTTTAGGGCCGTCCTTGATTGGGTAGAGCAGCAAGGGGGGTTTCAGTCAAACACAGTAAGTGGATGATGGATTTTTCTAGGATTAGTAATTTTTATAGTGAGTAACTTTCTCATTTGTAATAATTGATCCGTTATTTTGCTATTTATTTGGTTTTGTAGATACCATTGTTAGAATTGCAGGATGGGTTGGTTGAGTTGAAGTTGCCCGCTACGATCTCATCCCTATGTACTATGGTTGCATCACTGCAGAAGAAAATGATCGATCAAGAGAATCAAATTTTTAAATTAGAAGAGGTGATTCAAAGGAAAATGTCTAGTGAATTTGAAAGATTACGTAAAAGCTTCAGTCGTTCAATAAGTTCAACTGCGGGTGGTCCTGCCATTCCCAACTCCCGGAAAGAGAAGGAGGCTCACGGAGGGGATGGAAGGAAGTTCATGGACGACCCTATAGAGGGGAACCTTCAGTTGAACGATGGGACAAGTTGGACCTAGGTTTGGAGTCGGAGTGACCCAATGTTGATCGAGTGTGGTGCTGGTTTTATGGATGAAGTTGAAAAATCTTTTGCAAAAGCTCCCGTTTCATACAACGACAACAACGGTGTGGAAATGGAGCATGATTTGAATGATTGTCAACCTATGGCTGCACCCCCTAGTGAACAGAACGATGTGGTGGAAGCAGCTACTGAACTGGCTGCTTCGCAGACTAAGTCGACAGGTTCCGACAAGGAGACCAAAGCAGTGTCAGTGAAAAAAAGATTATTCAAAACAACTGCTCAACGTAGACCTGTTGAGAAGGAGAGGGAAGGGGTGAATAGGGGAAAAGGGAAGGAAATAGTGTTGTATAACATTATTTCTGAACATAATATCGATGGTGGTACCGGTGATCGCGTCATTCACGAAATAGAGGACGATGACGACTTCAACATTGATCCTGCCATTCGTAAGATAGACGTACAACTATGCAAAGAGGACAAGTTATTTGAGAATATGGTCACCACGTATATGGGAAGCGACGGCTACCAGGTTGGGGCATTTAAATTCAAACAATCGGTATCCGTGGCTAGTTTCCATCTTGGACTGTTCCTTTTTTATAACAGTTTGTCATTGAGGTACGCAAAACTATCACATGTAGTAGCAGAGTTTTATTTTGTAGACTTTTTACTTTTGTGAAGAGTGTCCATTTTGGTAGAGTTTGCTAACTATCCCACACATTACTTTGCAGGGATGTTGTTGGGTTTTATGCCCTTATAAAACCATGTCGGACATGTAGCATGATTTCATATTATCAATAAAAGTAGTAGAAATCATTTAGTTTGACAACCGTATTGCTTGCTTGTTTTATTACATGATTATTGAAATAATACAAACATTTATAAAATCCCGAACATATGGATAGTTACAATTATAGTGACTAGGTCACAGTGGATTATAGTTGTAATTATATGTTCAAAAGAACGAGTCCTAAGATTAGATCAGTGCATTGGATTTTCACTGATTAGGCAATCTACGATATGATCTACTTACACATTCAGGGTGTGATGTCTTGTCCAAGGCATCGACCAAGTAGATAAGATCGGATGTATTTAGTTACATCGGACAAGGACCGATATTGATTATTGATTGATAAATAAGTATCGTTGTTATCAAATCTAATCAATGTCACAACGTTGACCATATATTAAGCCGATCTTAATTCTGAGTGATAATATTCTGCTAATTATATTATTTAAATCTTTTGACTTGTTCGTTACCAGCTTACCCTACGGTCTAGCCTATACTTACATCTTGGAGATTTATTAGTGTAATTGAGTGGGAGTATTATTCATAGAAACGAAATCTATAACTTCTGTATGAGAAGTGAAAAGATGATTTCCTTAATTGCTTTGTTCAAAAGGTTAAATGATTGAGATCTCATTTCTGTGATTAAGTTCACGGAAATATCATTTATAAGGAACTTAGTGGGAGTTAAGGATAAAATACTGATGAGGGGTAAAACGGTAATTTGCACCCAGCTCGTTAGTAAGTCATCGATAGAGGATTGACTGATTGTAATGGTTATAACAATGGATAACGTATTTATGGTTTTGAAAATACGTTCTCTGAATTCAAGAGTTCAATTCCGAGTCTATAGTGGAGTCACGAGGAATTAATAAGGTAGTGAAATTATTCGTAAATAAATTCACGGTAACTTGTTGGAGCTTGATTTCATGGATCCATGGTCCCCGCATCACCTTTGAGTAAATCATCTAGAATGTCTCAATTAATTGATTTAATTATCAATTAGGATTTTTAAAGTTGACTAGGTCAATTTTGGAAAATTTACAGAGATATGAGATTTAGAGAATAAAAGAGAATATTTGGGTAAATTTATTAATATTGATAAATTGGTATCAATATAAATAAATAATATTAAATCAAGTTTCAAATTATAATTAGTTAATTTGAATAAGGATTTAATTAATTAATTAAAAAATAAATAAATAAAAGGTTTTGAATTTAGGCCCAGTTGGGATTTAAATTCAAAATAAAGATATTGGGCCCAAGTTCATTTATGGCAGCCCAAGGCTTTTAGTTTTGTTTATTATTTTTAATTACTTTAAATTTAAATAAATCCCATTAAGTTGCCTATATAAGGAATATGATATCTAGGGTTTTTAGAAGCAAGTCAGTCTCAGTTGATTTGGGTAAGTGAAAACCTAGACACTCTAATCCTTTCTTAGCCACAATCTCTTCTTCTTTTCTAGATCTCTATCTCATGTGTTGAGAGCCAGCCCACACTAGTTCTAGGTTGATCAAAGGCTTGGTGAGGAAGACTGTGTTGCTGATCTTGTTCAATCTCTTGATAATACTCTGCTACAGAATGGAATCAAGGGTTAGAGAGATTGAAGGATGGAGTTGTTCCAGTTCCGCTGCGTAATGTAAGTTTTTACTTTACTTTGTATTTGTATCAATTTCATAGGAGCATGTTCTAGGAATTTGCATGTTTGTGTTGATAATATGTAAATTGCATGAAAATAAATAAAGATCCTGCAATTAGTTTTTCCTACAGTTTTGGTGGATACTCACGTGGTAAAGGTGGAGCGTTGGTACTTCAGAAGCCTCAGACCAGAAGGTCATGTGGACGTGAAGGTAAGACCTTCTGCTTATGTAAAGATAATGAGTGATTTATACTGTGTATTAATTCAATGATGTTGGGATTGATGGTTGAACTCTCTCTTTTTACCACTTGGCAGATTATTGATGCTTTTGGGTCTGTATTATGAGGAAGATATGCATGCGATGTCCCCCGACTTGAAGATATGAAGACTCTCATTTTGCCATCCTTTGCCCCCCATATGGTAAGGTCTAATAGATACTCCTTTTGCTTAACTGTTTATTGAAGCGCTCCTTGGTGGCCACTCCTAATATTGCTTAAATGTGAACTTTCGACATAGCAACGTGGTCAGGGTGGGAAGTTTTGGGAGACTGGGAGCTTTGACTTCCTCGGTGGAGAAGTGGATGTGACAAAGTTACTAAAGAACGTGGATAAGATATTTACTTTTAAGACTTATTATTACCTTGTTTACAATTGGATAATAAACTTGATAATTATGTGATATTCGCCTTGCTATAGATCTTAGTCGCTTTGAAGGACGTGGAAAACAGTCATTGGATACTTTGTGTTTTGGACATGAAGAAGAAGTTCGCATCATACTGGGACTCTATGAAGACCGGACGTTCGAAAATGCACAGGATCCATTTGCTTAGCGGAATGGTGGGTGTGTGTTTTCATCTTAATATGAATCTTATTAAAACCTTCCTAACAATACATCATTTGTACTTCTTGTTACATTTGAATAAGCTAGATGACTTGCTACTGTCGTCGATGGATGATGTATCCGTAGGTCGACCGGTGTTCAAAGTTTTTGGTATAGTCCCCGCTCCACCACTACCCCAGCAGGATAATGGCCATGATTGTGGTATTTTCGTCATGCACTATATGGAGTGCATTGTATTTGGACAATCTCCTCGCACCACCTACGTAAGTGCATTAAGGATTTGTGACAATACAAAGCCAACATTTACATATTAATCAATGTAATGTAACGGTTTGTTGGGTAGTAGTTGGCTTGATTCTTATATTTTGCAGAAGGTTGACCATAGTGAAAGATTCTGGTTAGCAGTCAATATTCTTACATCCGAGTCAAACAGGTTGTGTTTGAAGGCCGCACGAGATGCGGCTGATTATTACAACACATGTTTAAGTGAACGTAGTCCAAGCTTAAAGAAAGGTGTTTGTCTCCCCCCAAGTCATTCACCTTCCATTTCCATACATTCTGCGAAAAAGGGAAGAGGCCAACCCTGGTCTAACCCTCATAAGAGAAAGAGAAAGCCATGAATGAGTTCCACCTTTCCTTAGTTGTGTCTGGTAGTAGGCGCTGTAGAACTAACATGTAGGAGTTCATTTTTTATACCAAACATATTCTACCCCGTCTCACTAAATTAATCGTTAGTTTTGTAAATATTTTTTGGGAATCAATTTATGTTCAGTGGGGATGTTTTTGTTCTCCTTGTATTCGCACATATGTGGAATTAGAATTCCAAACAGAGGACGATTTCACTATGGAAATTTTTTGTAATTCAGTGAAATGAATGTATTTTATGGTGGGGTGGAACGAGAGAGGAATACAACTAGTTTACTAACAAATATATCAATTAAACAGACCATCATTCATGGCCTTCCCAAGTACCAATTGCTATTTAAAGTTTTACTTCCCGTAAGAGTACATGTTACTTTAGCCCGAATAATACTTACTTGGTAAAACAACAAAAAATATGTTCCTATTCCATTGTTCCCCCCTTTCCCACGCGAGTAGGTTAGTTTTTTAGTTTTTAATTTTTATGTTTTTTGGGTCCGAGAACCCGGTATATCTTCACCTACTTTTCTATAAACTATTTTAATTTCACAAACCATAGGTCCGACACACCCCGAGTACCAAATGTTTTTTAAACTTTTAACCTTCCGTAAGACAACATTTACGTTCGCTTCTGAGATAAGTTACAAATTACAACACAAAAAAGATGTGAATTTCCATAAACAAGGCATGATTACATTAAGGCTACCCTTCATCTTCATATATGCTCATTCCTTTTGAGTTTGGTAGGAGTCTGAGCTATGTTTTCGCACACATCATGTGGGACCCCCGTAAGTAGCATACCTCTTTAATTCCATCACGAGTGTTGACTCAGTGAAATAAGGGGTACATGTGTATAATCCACGGCAAAGATATTAGGGATTGTACTCGGATGAAAGAACCATGGGAATATTTTAAACGAAGATCCTCAAATCATTTACTCCAATCTTTTGTTCACTTACCACGGATACCAAAATCATTTACCAAAACTGGGTAGAAGACAAGTATATTTGTTGAAATCACATTTCTATGACCACCCAGGGAGTTAGCCTCCAACTAGCAAACAGTAGTTATACTATACGTACTACATACATGTCTCCAAGTGGCCCACCCATGCATGCAAAACAATGATTCTTGTGAGTGGTGCAAGATACTTTGTACCACTATAAAAGTCTGAAGATTTGGGAAACAATTAGTGCAAGCACCATTCACCCATTTCTTTTACCTCCACCAGTAATTGAAATACCTACATCCACTAAGACATGTATTCTGAAAAGAACCCCATGGCTTCCTCAAGGAAGGATTCAAAGAAGGAGGATCAAAATTTACACATCCAGGCTGAGTCCAACAGTCCAAAAGTTGTCCCAGAAAGCTGGGATACTACCATCGACAATTACGTACAGTCTCTGGGGAACTCAGTACATGTTCAAGTCAGCAAACCAGCACCTGGGATCAAGTTGACAACCATTGCTCCTTATGAAGTTGTTCGTAACCCCGTCGAACCGAAACCTGGGAGAGCAGAACCAGTAGATGTTCAATGTTTCATTGCAAAGAAAATACGCAAGTTCGACGAAGCAATGGAGCAGGCTCAATCCGTGTGTAAGGAAATTGAGAAGATTGGAATAAAATGGTGCACTGTGAATGGAATGCAAGATGCAGTTGACACTATGGTTCTCTGTTTCCAAGAGTTGGAGGACATAGTGGACCCTGAACTTAATGCATCAGTCATCTAATTAAGCTATTACTAATATTAATCATGTAGGTGGTTCAACTAGTAAGTTCTTTTCATGGAGTATAAAACTATGGGCATTACCTTTTGTGGTCATCGGAAGAGGGAAATTGCCATTTTAAATATACTATATACACGTCTGTGTGTGTACAAGACATATTGGCTGGACCTTATATTTTTAAAATGATCATGCAGTAGCCACCGTATTTTATTATGTTAAGTAAATGACTTATCATTAAGCATTTAAATGTGTAGATGTGACCACCTTTTTAATCTTAAATGTCAAGTCTTACTATATATATACATATGTATGTTACCACCTTAGTGAAAATGTAAGCTCACTACTCCAGAATACAATAGACAGTGTTTTATTCAAATAAATGCTACGACTGAATCGTGAAAAAATAATGACAAATTTTAATTGGAAGGTGTATACGCGGTTTTTTCTAAACAATTAAACAAGAAAATAACAAGTAAAAATTATTGCTTAATGGAAAAACGAAATAATAAAATTACTCTCTGGCCTTTTCTCTACAGATTTTGAATATTACGGAATAATGGTCCCTCTTCCTGTGTAATATTCTCAAAATTTGTAGAGAAACTACTTAGACAGGTTTGGGTAACCGTCTAATATTCTCAAAATTTGTAGAGAAACTACTTAGACAGGTTTGGGTAACCGCGTGAGTTAGTCATAAGATTTTCATATATATATATATATATATCATTTATTATAAGATATTGTAATTTATATTAGGATACGATTTGATCATCAAATAAATAGATTCTTAATATCTGCGACATTAAATATCACTGGCTGCCATCATCGGAGTCTTCTGGGATCCGCGAACATGGCATATCCGCAATCTACCATGACCTGAATAGACCATCGAGCTTCTGTCATGGAGGTCATGTCTTGTAAATATTACAAGCTCCCCCTTTTCAATTTAGGTATCCCAAGCTCGCACAATCAGCACGAGAACTATGCCGTTACTGTAAAGAATACATGGATTTATAAGGTATTCCTTCCCTGTAGTCAATTGCCAGCTATACACAATCTGAGTAATAGACTAATGGTGAAATTAGGCTATAGACGATGGTAAAGACTTAAAAAATTTAGTTGCATGGTTTTCATATTAAAATGAATTTTTCTTATTTAGTTCGGCACCCAATACAACTCTAATTGGAAAAAAAATTCCAACGAATTGCAAACTTCCCTTCCCCTTCCACCATTCAAAGCCCATGCTTTCTCTCTACCGCAGCATACTGACTCCGAGGCTGCGGGGGAGACAGCGTGTCGTCGCGGATATTACACGTGCTTTAGCATATTACATAATGACTCTATGCAATTGAAACATGAATGTCTACCTCTCAAGTCATTATTGGGAAATTAAACCTTTATATATGATTTTCTAACTCCAAAATATAATTGGTGAAAGACACGGACATATGAATCGTTTTGGTAACTCTCAATGTCACACTAAATGAAAATGCTTTAACAAAATAAAAAAAACAAAATCCTATTCATTTATAAGTGATTATTCACTAAGAAAATTTATGTAATATATAACCAAAAGTTAACTATGTTTCATGTCCGAAAACTGAAGTAGTTATTGTTTTCGATTTAGGGTGTTGTTTCGCAACTAAAGGCATGGTTTCGTAATTAGTTTGCAACTATTTAATTCATTATTCAAAAAAATTATTAAGATTAATGACAATAGATCGTAGGTGTAAGAAGATGATTTATAGATTCACTGCTGAAATAGGAAAGCCAAAAATTACATCTAACAATAATGGAATTACGGTGCACTATTATTTAATTACCTGGGCTAAAACCAAAAATACGTGTAGCTGGACATTAATGTTAAACTATTTTCAAATTTCGAAATTCCCATATTTGACCACGTTAAAATGACTTTTATAATTGTCATTAGTTTAAATTGATGATATTATGCAGTTCATAAAAAAATAGAGTAAATCCAAAAGTAGTCAATTTAGAGAAATGCTTTCTTACATTTTTGTACTTCACATAGGACAAATATATTTCTAGCACCTTTGGTACAGTAACTAAATCCCACATAACCTACTCAAATTATTATCAATTGCCCACCTAACCCCTAACTCATACACGTAACACTCATTGGCAGTATATATTTTGTCCACCAATTTTGGCAATGGTAGTATGATAGGTTGTCAATTGTATCTTCTGACAAATAGTAAATCCCATATCCTCAATAATGTAACAGCCACCCACTCCATCACTTTCCCTCACCTAGAGAGGATATCAATGGTACGGTTTTCTGTGACAATTGAATGGGCTCACCATGCTTTTTCCAGGCCATCATTTCAAGTTGTACTAGTATTTCCTCCCAAATTGGTGAAGGACATGACAACTACAATTAATGCCTATATTCAGTAGCAAATTGAGGGAGAAAAACTTTAGATTTACAAAATGAATAAAGTTTGAAGTTAAATAAATTTCAATGTTGTAACTTAAACAGGGTAAATTAAAAAGCAATATAGTTGTATTCCTCATGAATAACATGTCCAACACAAATTTAACACTCCAAAATAGCTGTAATATAACAATAATCTATCAAACATTTAATATAATATTTTTGGAGTAAGGGTAACAGGGAGGACCCTCATCCTCTACCACCTGGTATGCAGCAATCACCCACAATATGATTAACTTTCTCCCCTAGATAATCCTGGTACCTACTCATGGACTCCGTCTTCAAATGTCCGACTGCTTCCCAAAGTCTTTCATAATCCGCCATGGACTCGTCCAATGAGTTCCGAGCATCATCTTTCATTCCTTCTAATGTCTTTGTCTTTTGTGCAACCTCCACCTCCAACTGCACAATCTTCTCCTTCATAGACTTGTTCATTTCCTCCAAAAGACGCTTGTCCACATTAACTGAGAAAATGTCATACTCTTTCTCCTCCAACCTCCTCTTCAGATCGTTAATGTACTCGATAGGTTGTGGGGGGAGGCTTGTAATTTTAAACTGAGTGAACTCATCCCAATCGACGTCATCTAATTTTGTTTTGGGCAGTTCGTGGAGGAACTGAAGATTACATGAATTGAGTGAAGATTCAGAATCCATACCCCTGGCTGAAGGAAAAAAAATAAATATCAATAGTATGTAAGACGAAAAGAAAACTTATAACCACCGATATAGGTACAGTGTAATGTAAATTGAAGCTCCCCCTATACTTAAAAGCAATCTACGAAAATATATTGTTCAAAAATATGGAAGTAATATTCCGTGGGCCCACCAAGGACATGAGAGAGACAGTGTCCCTTTCAGCCACACGAAACATTGAGGTCAAACTTGACTAATATAAGGGTTGTAGGCCAAAAGTTAAGAGTTGGTTTAATGGAATAAAAATTATACTCCAATAATCAAACCCAGTTTAATATTTATATACATCACGGGTCCCACTTTTTTATTTAATCAATCATTCTTCATCTCATGGAATCATTTGGTGAAAAGTCTCTTACTCCAACTTTAAATTTATGACCTATTGCGGTGTGGGGAGTGTCTAAAAATATATTATTTTTCACCAAAAAATCAAAAGTGAACTGTTTCCCCATTGAGTTTGGCATTATCCGAAACATGCTTTTCCTGAAATAGGGTACACGTAATAAGTTCGGCCTAACCACATTCCAATTACGTGTCCAAAAGTAACTTCTGACTTGCACCAAATTACTACTTATTTGGTGATATTACACTTATGCATTCCTTTCTAATTGAATAAAATAACTAAATGATGTATAATTGTCCTTATTTGGAAATGACCTTGGATTAACAAATTTAACTACTCCAGAAGTAACCCCATCGACCTACCCCATCATCTCCTCCTAATTGTCTTATATAAATACCTATATTCATGTTTTGGATTTCATCACAAAACAAACTAAAAGTCAACATATTTAGGAGCTACAATGAAGCCTACAAGTTCCAAAAATCCTGTAGTTTTTCCTTGTCCAAACTTTGACGAGCTAAACGTAGAGCAAATGCAGTACGTGAACCACATTGCACAAGAAAATCTTAGGATTGCCACTGACCGGAGTGATATACAGAACCAGTTATGTGCCGCGCTCCTTCGTAACACCACACTCAACTCCGACGTGCAGTCCATGAAGGGGACGTTGGAAGATATGAAGGCCAAGTTCTTGGCGTTGGAATCATCAGTTAGGAGGAACCTTGAAGCTGTGGCATGTGCCGTCGAGGAACTCCGCAACGGCTATATCACCATGTACACCTTGTTTGCTCAAGGTCCAAAGCCACCAACTCAGTAGTACACTGTCTACTTGTAGAAGAAGTGTTTCTAATAACTTATGAATATCAGTTAACATGTAATGACTCAGAGGTTGTGTGCTTACAACCAAACATGGATCATGGCTATGTTCTTTTGTGGGTGGCCACTCCATCTGTTTAATATCTTCTTTAGAGAGTACATGCCACTTTTGTTGTGTTATACTATATGTATCGTCTCTCTCTCTCTCTTTATGTACGTATACATATGTATATATATGTATGACTATGTATCGTGTGCCATGGACGTGTATGTTTTATTATATGACATTTGTCGTCGTATGAATATATATTATCCTACAGATTATGGTTTCTATGTCCCTTATTCTTCATTGGCTTGTTGAAAATATATGGAAAATTAAATCCAAAATCAACCATGCATATAATACACCTAACTAACTTCGTAATGGTAGAAAGACGAATATAATACGCACACTAGTTTGAGTTACATAAAATGGGCGTTCCTCCATAGGAAACAGTAATACTATTGACTCAATTGATGAAACGAACCTTCTGCAAATTAAACAGTGTAAAACTATGTAATGTTATTAATGGAGAATCCTCATTAAAGAAGGACGTGTTGGACACAAAAAATAGCATAATTAATGCTATCAAATCTTCCTACAACAAACCCCTTCTCCTAACAATAAATGAGGCAAAAGCCACATTCTCTGTGTATACATACATACATACATATATATATATATACATATAGATGATGAGTCTTACTCAAACGTGGTTTCGTCATAACCAACGGGGAAATCAGCAGAGGGAGCTTCACTCCCCAGGCTTCAATTATAAGTTACGAGGAAGGGCTTGTAATTTAATCAAGGTTCATTCCACAATAAGAGTTTCACAAGTTACGGAACAAGGTAATGAAATCCATTTCATGAAAATCTGGAAAACTAGTACATATTGTTCGTACCAATTGTTTATCAGTAGTCATGTAATTTTTTTAAAATTTTACTTGAAACACAAAGCTTTTGGTACCTTATTCTATCATATCCCCTTTGAATATGCTTTTTGACTTGGAGTTTGTGTGGTATTGGTGAGAAAGTTTGGAGTTGGTGAGAAAGTTTCATAGATCCTATTTGTCTACGAGCATATGCTTCATCTACAGGTGAGACAAACCCAAGTGTACACTACTAGGGTTCTACCACGTACTAGAGCTGCACATATCCAAAATTGATTAAGTTGGGCAGCCATTGTTAACTTAAGTAAACCGATCTTAGTTTGTTGGGGAAGATTGTGATAATGTGATTTTTGTTTCATTGATATGCTTATTCGTTCATTTATTTCACAATAATTGACATTATATTCTGTGATTCCATCTTTTATTTTGGCGGAAAATTTATCTTCCTACTTGTCTTTCTCTTTCTACACATATATATATATATATATGTATAGATATGTATGTGAAGCTCCGTCATTGGTTCCCAACTCTCTAAACCCCTTAGAGAAAGCTTCACCTTTTCAAAAACACTTTTACTCTTACCATGGAATCATCCAAGTTATGCGTCAATCTCTTTCCTAAAGAATATGAAGTGAAAAAAGAGTTGGAATCTCCAACAAAACAATTTCCTATACCATTCCCGGCGGACTTTCCCCTAACTCCATCACCACCAACTAACAACAAGGAGAAGACGACCATCCCCACTCCTTCGTCAGTAACTAGTTCCGCAACAGCCTCCCGTAGTGATAATGGAAAAAAATTTCCAAAAACTAAGCCTGGGTTTCGCGGCAAGTGCAAAAATTGTATGAAGAAAGATGTGCAGATTCAGAAGCTTATAGCTTTCAAGGAACTTGTTGGTAAGAAAGCGACGACTTTAAGGATGAATTCAATGGATATTAAGTCTTTTCTTTTTGACCAGCGCCAGATTATGGATCATGTAGGGACTATGGTGAAACGACAAGAGACAATTAGTGGTGAGTTGTGTGTTGAAGCTACGGAGGCAGGACCTATTAAGGAGATCATATTTCTTGACTGATTTAACTTTAACATTCTCGTGACATGGGTCTTCATTTCAGTTCTTCTATAAACTAGATGATCCCATGTGTATAAGAGACAATTAGTGGTACTGTTGATTACTTTAAACATTAAGAACCAGTAGGTACTAAAGTTACCTTAAACTATAAGTTAAGGGTAATGGATGTACCTACTATTGGTATTTTCGAAGTCATCATAGTGTGTAGCAGGAGATATATCTCCCTCAACCATCTATCGTGTAGCTAGACATTATGTAATGATGTGATGTTTATCCTTTATTAATCATGTTTATGTTGATTTTGGTTGTTTGCGTCCCTACAGTGAATTTGTATTTTATATTGGATGCCTACAAAAACATGATAATCCCATTACAACTGGCTTCGATAGAAGATGTATATATATTGATAAAAGGTATATGACTGAAATGCTTGCCAAATCAAAATCAATTACAGTAAGGGTGGTCATATGCTCGAAAAGGGTTAAGTTGGAAAATGGTGGATGTGTGGGCAATTACCTTTTAATTTGTTAATGCTTGAGAACAGTGACGAGTTGTTTAGGGTTTAGGCCCTACACTTACCAAAATGAAACTCAAAGTATAGGTAGAGACATACACGGTAAAAGTACAAAACTTACCATAAGTAGCTTATTAACCATTGCATACCTAATCCAAAACTAAATTCCAAACCCATTGGCCTAAAAAAATTAAGTGCTGGAAACAATTCATCTTTTTCTGGGTTGTAACTTGAAATGACATACACAGGGAGGCAATGTTATTATAAATTGTATAGTTTAATTTTTTGTTTCCTTGTGATCCCACCAATACAAAACTGAAATTTTTGTGGAGGCACAAAAAGCCCATTTCAAGGTGGGTACTTCAATTTTCTTAGATATATTTTCTGGCCCTTCCCATTGGTAAGTTGGGGCTATAATAATCGATACCCTCACTAATTGTATGTAATTTACACTTTAGTTATCGCTACATAATTGTGTTTTCTAATGTTTCTTTTACCATACAATAATTACTGATTTAACATAAATATGTGCCTACTTTTAATTACATGGGTACGTTTACTAACGAAACTGAAGTGTCTAGGGTGATAAACATAGACATTCAATTGCATTTCCAGTGAATATAAGATTGAGTTAGGTTTTTTCCATCAAGCCTTATTTTTTATTTGGTTTTTCTTTTCATCTCTAACAATTGTTTCTTTCGTGTTCAGGAAACAAAAAAATAATTACTCAAACAACATGGCGAACGACATGTCGGAAGCACTCGCAGAACTAAATATTACGAACAAGCTTCCACAACAATTAACAAAGGAAGACATTATAAACAAACACCTACCCACGGTTGGCCACTGGGAAGATTTTTACTACAAATACTCTCAGTGGATGGGGTTTAGTGTTAGAAAAGAAGATGTCTGTCGGGACAATGAAAATAAAGAGTGGCAAAGAAAATGGGTTTGCTCTAATCAAGGGTTTAGGCGAGAAAAGTGGACAAACCTAAAGAACCGTAAGAAAAAACCTCGGGCTGTTACTCGCACAAGGTGCCTAGCACTATTGCGCGTGAATTTTGACAAGTCCGAAAACAGTTGGGTAGTGAAAGACTTTAACCCAACACATAATCATGACCTTGCTTTGAAGACAGATATGCAATTCTTGAGATCTAACCATGCTGTCCCAGATTGTATGGGTGCCCAAGTAATGTCAATGAGACGGTCGGGCATACGAACTTGCCACATATTGAATCACCTTGCTGCAGAAAGAGGAGGACATGAGTATGTTCCGTTCTTGAAAAAGGACTTATACAATTGGATTGGACGACAAAGAGAGTTAGAAGAGGAGGAGGAAATAGATGCTGAGGGTGCCCTGGGATACTTGGAATGTCGTGGGTTACGTGACCCCAATTTTTTTGAAACACACACGATAGACAGGGAGTATAGGCTCGCTGACTTGTTCTAGGTCGATGGAATTTCGAGAGATGACTATGGACGTTTTGGGGAGATCATCGCATTTGACACAACGTACAAGAAGAATGCTTACAACAAACCCCTTCTTCTTTTTGTCGGCGTGAATCACCACTTCAGAACTGTTGTCTTCGCAATGGCATTGCTGTACGATGAGAAGGAGGACACATACATTTGGTTGTTGGAAGAATTCCTTCAATGTATGAACAACAAATTGCCTCAGGTTGTTGTCACTGACGGAGATAAAGCTATGGCTAAAGCAATAGAGAAAGTCATGCCTAATGCTGTCCATCGTTTGTGTGCGTGGCACCTTCAAAAAAATGTTACCATTAATGTCCCTCACCCGATTTTCAAGACAAGGTTTAATGAGCTTCTATATCAATATTGTACAGAGGAAGAGTTTGACGAGAGTTGATGTGGCTTGGTTACAGAATTTCAGGTACAAGATAGCCAATGGGCAGCCATAACATACAACAATAGAAGGAGTTGGGCAGAATGCTTCCTACGGGGTAATTTCTTTGAGGGCCTCAGAACCACCCAAAGGTCAGAGTCGATGAATTCTTACCTGTCACACTTCTTGACAAGCAAACTTAAACTTAAAGACCTTGTTGGCCAAGTTGATAAAGCCATACAAAGCATACGCCACACGGAACGCGAAGATGACTTCATCAGTAACAACACATCGCCCCAGTTCCCTTCCAACATACTACAACAGTATTAACAGCAAGTTGCTTCAGTTTTGACGAGAAACATGTACGATAAGGTCGCACAACAAATCGACAACGCTCTTGCATACTCAATTGATTCGACAAGTGTGGAATTTGGGTGCAGGGTATTTTCCCTAAGTCGTTTCCGTAGAGGACTGGTAAGAAGTGTAGTTCGCTACGTAATTGATCATGATCACTTTGAATGTAGTTGCATGCTATTCCAGTCAGACGGAATCCCGTGTCGACATATGTTTGCGGTAATGAAGCATTTGAACCTACCCTGCATCCCGAAACCTCTGTTAAAGGAACGCTGGAGGAAGGACGCCAAATTGAGAGGTGAATTGAGTAGCGCTCCCCATGATAGGGTCCCCCGTGATGTGTTATTATGTACCCGTTGGGGATCGTTGACATCACGGTTAAATGCAATGGGGTACTATGCTACACAACGTGATGATACATATGAAGAAGCATTAAGCGAAATGTCCCGTTTAGAGGAAAAATTTAAAACAATGTATGGTCAGCCTAATGATGAGTTTGAATCGAGTCACGTTGTACATGGGGACCACCGATCGCAACAACAACAGAGAGTAATTGGGGATCCGACAATTGTGAGAACGAAGGGGAGGGAACCAAACAAAACAAAATCAAAATATAAGGGCGTGGACAATGCCACCCCAAGGAAGAATAAGTGTCGCAACTGCAACCAATTAGGCCATAATAAGGCGACTTGCAAAGTTGTTCCAGAAGTGGACAATCAATCCATGGAGACAGAAGATCCAACATCTTCCAACTATCCAATGTACTATACTCCAAACGTGGACGACATCAGTCAAAGTCAAAGGAGTTAATTAACAGGAGATAATGGCACAAACGAGCAATGACATAGTCACCAATGACCTACTATTTCGAAACAAATTCTTAATCCCTCTACAGATTGTTACATCCCATAGCCATGCGATCAGTTTTATGCTAAGGGTTTAGAATTAGTTTGCAAAAAAATTCATGAATTATGTGTAATGCTTTGTATGTCTCGTTTTTTACCAAATGTAATGTTATGGACGTCAATCTTGTTTACTAAGTTCTACTATGTGGAATGCCCTTACTATGTTTTGAAGAGTCATTTATGGATGGATCGTTATAGGAATCATTTGTTGACACATTAATTTAAGAAATTTTGCGGAAAAGATACTACAATAATTCGTTAATAAAAAAATTGAGGCATAATTAATTGATTTTGTCCTTGTGTAGCATGCATATATATAGGACAATATTTTTATAGGGGCTTTACTTTAACTCCTACTGGTGGGGTGCTCAGTGTTTCGCACCCCGTTAACAGTTTTCGGGGGGACTTTTTTATGATCGTGTTTACTGTAGCTATTTATAGCTTTCTGCTAATTTTCAAGAAATTGTGAATAGTTTACAGTACCGAAAAATAGGTTCAAACATGTAGTTTTCCACGCGCTTAAAAAAATTTAGTCACGCGAGCACCATGTTTCAACCTAGTTTTCGGTAATATACTCTATTCACAATTTTTTGAAAATTAGCAGATACTCCTAATAGCTACAATATACACGGTTATAAAAAAATCCCCCCGAAAATTGTTCAAGTTTTGAAGAACACTGACAGCCCCACCGCCACCGATGGGGATTAAAGGGAATCCCCTTTAGCATAATTTCCTTCTTTATATATATATATATATGATGTTCCTCGTATATTTTGTTTAGTGTGGCCACATTACTACTATCATGTGAGCCTAAATTGCTTGGTATATTATTGGGAATCACTTGTCCAAATTAGTGAAGTCTTACAGGGTATGAAATAAGTTGTTCATTATCTTGCCTAGCCTATATCATCATAAGGAAGGTGAGGGCAGGTGGAGATTGAGTGAAACAAGCCATTGCTTGTATTCACAATTGATGTATAGTACGTTCAATATTACAATTATGCAAAATGTATGATTGGATTGGAGACATATGAATTGATTAGTATAATTTATGCAAAAGGTATGGTAGGATTGGAGACATAAAAATTGATTGGATCTATGATTTGACAAACCAGTTGACTTGCTCAATATAGAATAGTAGACAAATATGATTACTTACTTCTTCCAATTAATAGTTGTTGACATATATCAAAAAATTTGTAAAAGTTAATTGCTACTACTAGAGAAATATTAGAACCATACAAATATTCTGTATTTAAATAATGTCTTCATTAATCCATGTTATTCGTTACAAACATGTTTAAACCCTTAATAAACTAAAAAAAAAAAGACAAACAAATTGGACCACTCATCTGTAAGGTGAATTAACAATCACCACGCCATCGCACTACAACACTTCAGATCTTCATGTTCTTCTACGTCCAAGTGGGGCAACATCACCAACTATATTGTTAATTTTCTCCTTCAGGTACTCATCGTATCTACTCACTGCTTCTGCCTTAAGTTCCTCTAGTGCTTTCAACACCCTTTCATAGGCTGCCATGAACGCGACATCCCTCACTTCCTCTATTTTCTTTGTCTTCTGTTGAAGCTCTGTTTCGAGCTGCATTATCCTGGCTTTCATGGACTCGTTATCTTTCTCTAGCATGCGACAATCCAAATTTCTAAAGAAAATTTATTCATCCTTCCTCTCTAATTTGATCTTCAGATCGTTTATATAGTCTATAGGTTCGGGGGGGAGGGTGTTTATGTTGTTGTTGGTAAACTCCTCCCAATCTGGTCGGTCTACGTGATGGTCGCCTGTGACAGGAAATACCTCAATATTGCACGAGTCAAATGAGGAGTCTGAATCCATGGGTATGGGTGGAAGGAAAAATTATGGGGTGGAAGGGATGAAGGAAGATATGGTTGCCAAAGTAGTTGGTAGTGGTTTGTGTGATGGATAACCTTTTTTTACTCATTCAAAATGGCCAGTTTTTGTACACTGTCTATATTTGAGGAGGGCCCCCACGTATACATGACATTTTTGTCTTACTATGACACGCCAAAGGTCAACTTCACATTGAATGTTGAGACATACCGTAAAGATGCATTATTTTTTGCACAAGGTACAATTCCTTGTCTAGGGAAATCATCCCAAGTGTTATGAGAAAGGCAAAAACTTGAGAATTATACTTGAATCGGGGATTGGTTTTAAAAATCACTGGACCACAATTAACCACATTAAAAATAACAACATTATGGATGGTTATCGTATATGTGTATTTGTCAAACAAACTTAAAAAAATAGTCTATATGTTTAAAGTGTCATGTCATTATTAACGGAAGCACTTCAAACAAATATAAAAGACCATTTATTAGGCAACACAATTAGTTTATGTTCCATGACCAAATATATTATCTCCCTACTTTGTTCTACGGATGTAATGTCCTAATTTTGCTAATAACACTTAGTGGTTTAGGGGGCATAATTGGATGTTGATGTGTTAGTGTAATTTAAATGTCATATTATATGTGAATATATGAGTTATACTATGATGCGACTACGTAAGCATGTTTTACTGCATTAAAAATGATTAAAGGGTCGTATTTGTTGAAAAGAGTATTTATGTAATATTCCCCCTATAAGGGTATATATGTAATTTTATGTGCTTTGTGAGTGAGATCACATTATTATGTTGTACGCCCTAATTTTTTACGGGCTATTAGCGAGCTGAGATATGGCATAATTATATTAGCCATGTGGATACCGCGTGGCCGGAGCTGTTGTTGTCAGGTCCTACCTCCTTAGCTCTCGGAAAATGCGCCAAGAATGGCCCAAGTAACAATCCCAAAGCCTCAAAACTAGAGAGTCACTAGACGGTAAATTCTGAGATTCTGATCCGTCGACCAACCAAATCCATCCCCAAAATGACTAATCGGCGAAGACAACTCACCAGTCGACATAGGCAAGCACCTCTCATCGGCATAGGCAAAGCACACCTCTGCTCGGTATAGGCAAAGCACTCTTCTAGCACACCTCTGCTCTACCATGACACATCTCTGGTCTGTCAAAAATCTTCACCGGTGGGGCAAAAAATCTTCCTGGTCGGTCAAATCACTTCCAAACCAGATAAATAATTATGATGACTAGTAATATCACAACTCTGAAGATTAATCTCCGACCTTTCCCTCCTTGGGTAATACATTTATTGAATATTAATGTGTCATTTACTGACCATGCATTGCCACTTGTCACTTCTGTTTGGCACGTCATTGAACTGAAATGTTGGGGATAACTCCTATTAATAACACGTAGATGCACTTTTATAACCAAATGACTAGTTTACCGAGTTAAACACGGTTTAAAGCTCACCATAACAATGTTGGAGTAACCAGAGCGTTACACTCTCTCACTATTGTTGTCGTGGACCACCATCTAAACACAAACTCTAAGGCCAAAATATCCATCACCATCACCTCTTCAAATCTTCAAAGAGTCCACACGACGAAGGTTATCTTTATTATTGTCGAAACCCTACAACCAACATTTTAAGGATCTAGGAATTCTTTTAAAGATCAAGGTTGCGGTATAGTTAAGTTTTGAATGTTTTGAGTTTTAGATCTACTAGTTTATGTTTTAATAATGGTATAATGTTAATGAAATAGGATTTTAAGCAGGATTAGCATATAAATGTTAAGCATGTTGTATATGATTTATATTTTGTTGGTTCACTATTTATGCTTATTTGGGTTTTCTTGCTGGGAGGTGGCTTACGGGTGCTATGTGGTGCAAGTAAGGGCAAAGATAAGTTGGACCAACCATGAGTTGGAGAGCTCTAGGGGCTGTGTGTACATATGTAGCCTGCTCGACTGCCACGACCGTGATTTCTTTTAAGGATTTAGGGTTACGGTGTTTTATGCCGCTTAGGATGCCCATTTACTGTAACGCCCTGGTTACCCAAGAACAGTTACGGTGATCGGTGGACCGGAAATTTGACCCGCTACCCGAGTCCTTTGGTCAAAAATGCGCTCTAAGTGTAATTAACAGGTTAAGGTGGAAAACTAATAAAAAGGAAATGGATATTTTCATTACAAAATGCTCTGCAGAGCTAATCAAAACATTTACAAGTTGTTCTCAGAACAAAACGGTAATTACTGTTTCAAATTTACAATCCCGCCGACCTAAGCGGCAAAAACAGGGTAAACCCCCTAATTCCTCTGAGAACGCCTTGGCCGTGGTGGTCAAGCGGCCGCATATGTACACAGCACCACCTAAGCTCTCCACTCAAGGCTGCGTGAGCTTTTCTTTCCCTTTACCTGCACCACATACCACCCATGAGCCAAGGCCCAGCAAGAAAACATAGTATAGCATGATATAATATCAACAATGATCAATAAATCATTTAGGAATATCTGTCCAAAAGAGATAGGTGACAGACGCAACAGTCACAAAAGTGGGTACGGCCCCCTAAGCCATGTGACGAAAGGGTCACTCGGGCTTAACTGATAAGGGAACCTTTCATAAGTTTGAACAGGATGGGTGTATGGTGAATAGTCACCAACATAACCCTCCTCATGACCATAGAGTCATAACCCTGGAATAACGTTCCCTAGCCATGTGACAAACAGTCACCGGGCCCATATGCCCTGGCTCTGAATAACTAGTTGTACGGCCTGATTTTCCCACGGGCTGATTAGTAAGCCGAGCTGCGGCCTAACCATGATTACCTCATGTTCATCCCCAGGGCCGCAGCTTCTGTCGTAGTGTCGTGCCTTCTTAGCTCGAGGAAGCCCCAAGAGCTCGCCTTCACCTTCCAAGGCCAGGGCAGGGATTCCGAAGGCCGAAGACCGAGCTAAGTATGAAGCTCGTGATACGAGCTGGATATGGAGGCTGTGACCCTTTGTAAAGTCAACACACGCAAGGTAAACATGCATATATCAGGCATCACGTGTCTGATATCCCCCTGACTTCTCGGACACGCAGCTGGAACGTGCGTGTTCAGACACCCACGACTGGGTTGGGCCGTGTGTCACGGGCCGGCTATTTGGGGATTCCAACTAGACGGAACGTGCGGCACTTGCAGACTCTTCAAGCTAGCAAGTCAGCCTACAACACACACCTACAGGCAAACAAACTCAGCGGTTAGCCACATACACATCTCGGACATGCAACGGGCAATAACGAAGTATGAGCAAGCACAAAGCAAGTCATTCCTAGGAACGTCCACACAACACAAAGCACACAACAAGGCAAGTGGCACACAAAGGCCCAACGAAGGTAACAAACAAGTAACACATAAGCAACAAGGAAGTACACAGGGGCAAGTATGGATAAATGTTATTTCATTAATATATAGCCTTGATAGGGCAAGGGAGTACACAGCTTTGGCCCCTATCTGCTGATGGCCATGGTGCTTCCCTAAGTCACCAGGTCACCTCCCCCTAAGGAGCCTTCTAGGGAAATAAAGTCTTCCCAGGAACATATATGATTTTTGTCTGGGAGACATATGCAATATTACAAAACTGCCACTACCCTATCCCATGAGGTTGCTTGGTGCAAGACTTGAATAATGATCAAGCACCAAGGCATGCTCATTACAAAATGGCCCCATGTGGGTGTGCCAAAGGGGCAGCACGCCACACTCTCCCCCACTTAATCTTTCGGCGCCCTCGACGAAGTAGCTTGTAGATCTTCAATCTTCTGCGTGAGCTTCTTCAAGTCTTCCGCCCTTTCCCAGCTGATTTCGTCATCAGCGAGCCCCTTCCATTTTACCAGATATTCCTTATGCTTTTTACGGTCAGTGGTGACTGTTCTTTCCGCCAGGATTTCTTCAGGTTGACGCTTGCTCCTTGGCTGAACACTGACTCCTCCTCTGGTTGACTGGTTGCGCTCTGGATTGGCTGGATCTTCATGATACGGCTTCAAGTTGCTGACGTGAAGGACCGGGTGTATCTTCATCCAAGCGGGTAGGTCGACTTTGTATGAAGTTAGGCCAACTTTTGAGATGACTGAGACTGGACCCTCGTACTTGCGGACGAGTCTGATGTCTTTGTCCCCTCGGAATCTCAACTGTTCGGGCCGCAGCTTGATTAACACTAAGTCACCTGCTTTGAACTCCAGTGGTCTGCGCTTCTGATCTGCCCACTTCTTCATTCTTCTTGAGGCTTTCTCTAGATAAGCTCGGGCAATCTCTGTTGTCTTCTTCCAGTCTTTGGTGAAGTGAAAGGCTCGCGGGTTCCGACCGCGATATTCGTCCACTGTGTGGGGTAACAGTGGTTGCTGTCCATTAACAACTTCAAAAGGGCTCTTATTCGACGAAGAACTCTTTTGAGAGTTGAAACAAAATTGAGCTACATCGAGTAGTTGCGGCCAATTCTTCTGATTGGCATTGACAAAGTGGCGCAAGTACTCTTCCAACATCCCGTTGAATCTTTCTGTCTGCCCATCTGTCTGCGGATGGTAGCTCGAGGAAATATTCAGTTGTGACCCCAAGAGATTGAATAATTCGGACCAAAACGTCCCCGTGAATCTTCCATCTCGGTCACTGACTATGTTCTGGGGCACTCCCCAATATTTGACAATATGTTTGAAAAATTGTCTGGCTGTCTCTTCTGCCGAACAGTACTTCGACACTGGGATGAATGTTGCATACTTCGAGAATCTATCCACGACCACCAAGATCGCACTTAAATCTCCTGTCTTCGGAAGACTGGTGATAAAGTCAAGCGACACGCTCTCCCATGGTCGGCTTGGGACTCGCAAGGGCTCCAACAACCCAGGTGTCTTGTTCCTATCGACCTTGTCTTGCTAGCAGACCAGACATGTCTTGGTGTACTCCACTACATCGTCCCGCATTTGTGGCCAGTAGTATCCCTGCTTCAAGAGGGCATGGGTTCTCTGCCACCCTGGATGACCTGCCCACAGAGTGTCATGACACTCGCTTAGTAATGTCCTTCGCAAATCTCCAGCTTTTGGAACATACAAGCGTCCCCCTTTAGCCCACAGAAGGTCATCCTCCACCCAGAACTGGCGAGTCTTGCCTTCTTTTACGAGCTTCAGGATGGTCCTGACAACTGGGTCTTTTCCTAGGTTTTCTTTAATGCGTTCCTTGAGTGGAGTGTTCACCACGCTAGCCGATAAACTAGCCATGATCTTTAGAGTCGCCAACTCCGCTTTACGACTCAAGGCGTCAGCTGCCTGGTTCAAGCGTCCTGCCCTGTGCTCAAAACGGAAGTCGAATTCCGCCACAAACTCCTGCCATCGAGCCTGCTTAGGGGTCAGTTTCGGCTGAGTAAGGAAATGACTCACAGCTGCATTATCCGTCTTCACCACGAACTTTGACCCCAGCAAGTAATGCCTCCACACTCGCAAGCAATGTATAACTGCGAGGAGCTCCTTCTCCTGGGCAGTATACCTCCTCTCAGCTTCAGACAGCTTGCGACTTTCGTATGCGACTGGGTGGTCCTCTTGTACTAGTACCCCTCCCAGAGCATAATCTGATGCATCTGTCTGTACTTCGAAGGGCTTGCTAATAGTTGGCAAGGCAAGAACAGGATCCTTCATCATGGCTTCTTTCAAACTTCTGAACGCTTCAGCACACTTGTCAGTCCACGCCCAAATCACACCCTTTTTCAGAAGCTCGGTCAAGGGTGTCGCCCTTCTTGAGTAGCCGTCCACAAATCTTCTATAGTAGTTGGCTAGGCCCAAGAAGGAGCGGAGTTCTTTCACGTTTGTAGGGGCTTTCCATTCCTGGATTGCCCTCACCTTCTCCAGATCCATACGAATACGGCCACGTTCCACCACGTGGCCTAAGAACTTGATGCCCTCCTGTGCAAACGAGCATTTCTCTCGCTTCACATATAGCTGGTTCTCTCTCAACTTCTGAAACACTTGAGCCAAGTGTTCTTGATGCTCTTCTATCATGGCGCTATAAACCACGATGTCATCCAAGTACACCACCACGAACTTATCTAGATACTCGTGGAATACTTGGTTCATTAGTGTACAGAAGGTAGCAGGTACATTTGTCAACCCAAACGGCATTACTCGAAACTCAAATGCTCCGTATCGAGTAACACACGTAGTCTTTGGTTCATCCCCATCTGCAATCCTCACCTGATAATAGCCCGATCTCAAGTCCAACTTTGTGAAGTATTTGGCTCCACTTAGCTGGTCGAACAAATCAGCGATTAGAGGAATGGGGTATGTGTTGCGAACTGTCACCTTATTGAGAGCCCTATAGTCGATGCACAGTCTCAAGCTCCCATCGTGCTTCTTCTGGAATAGCACCGGTGCGCCATATGGCGCCTTCGACGGTCTGATGAAGCCTGCCTCCAATAGCTCTTTTAATTGCTTCCTCAATTCTTCTAGCTCAGGGGGTGCCATTCTGTATGGCGCTTTTGTTGGAGGTTTCGCTCCAGGCACCATCTCTATCTGGTGATCAATCCCCCTCTTTGGTGGCAAGGCTTTGGGGAGTTTATCTGGCATCACATCCCCATACACCTTCAAGACCCTCGTAATTTCTAGTGGAACAATTTCTTCCACTACTTCTTCGAACACGGTGGGCACAGCTACATAAGTCGGCTCCTGCTTCCTCACACCCTTCTTGAACTGTAAAGCTGATAGAAGCTTCACAGCAGGGGGTGGCTTCACCTTTGCAGGTACCATTGAAGGAGTCTCTCCCATTATGAGTAAGCTTCCAGTGGCAGGAATTGGAATGGCACCTTTCTCGGTTAGAAAGTCCATTCCCAAAACTACATCGAAGTCGTCCATATGGACGACCACCAAATCAGTCTGCCCTTCCCACGTGTCGATCTTCACTTTTACCCCTTTAGCCACGCCAGATGTGGCCAAGGCTTTGGAGTTGACCGCCTTCATGCGGCCTGCATCTTTCTCCAGCTTTAATCCCAGTCGCTTTGCTTCGAGTTCAGAGATGAAGTTGTGGGTGGCGCCAGTATCAATCATCACGCTTTTGGCAGGCTTGCCATTGATAGCGGCATCCACGAACATTAGCCCTTTCCCCAGGGTCTTCTTCCCTTTCTCGCCATGCTTCTTGAGAGCGTTCAACAGGCGGACAGCGCCCATGTGCGCGTACTCTTCTTCTTCCTCTTCTCCTTCACCCTGTTGTTCTTGGCCAATGAGGGCATTTATCTGGCCCCGGAATTTGCATACTGCCGACTTGTGTGGGCCTTTGCAAATCCAACAAGCTAGCGGCTTCTTCCCTACAGCAGCATCTGTCCCACTGGAAGAATTGGACTCAGCTGTCCTCTTCTCTCCCCCACTCTTGCCCTGCCAGGACTTCCCAAACTTCTTACTCCCGACGCTACTTGAGCTGGCTGGAGGGGTAGCCTTTTTCGGCAGGCTACTCTCCGGAGTGTAGTCTGTTAAGCGTTCGGCAGCAGCTTGAGTGGTGGCTAGATCAATCACCCGCTGTCTTTGAAGTTCTTGCTTGGCCCACGGTTTCAGTCCCTCGAGGAAGCAGAAGAGCCTGTCCACTTCGGACATGTCTTTATTATCGAGCATCAGTCCCGAAAATCTCTTTACATACTCTCGGACTGTCCCGACTTGTTTAAGCTCTCGTAACTGGCGACGAGCTATGTAAGCTACATTTTTTGGCAGAAACTGCGTCTTTAATTCCCTCTTCAGGTCCGCCCAAGATGTGATGGTACACCTGCCATTCTCTATATCATCATATTTGGTCCTCCACCACACTTTGGCATCCCCCGACAAATACATGGTAGCCATGGCGACCTTTCCATCTTCCGAATCGGCCCGCACGACTCTAAAGTAATGTTCCATGTCAAAGAGGAAATTCTCCAAATCCTTTGCATCTCTGGCCCCATTATAGGGCCTCGGCTCGGGTACTTTGGCTCGGCCATATTCCATACCCATCGGCCCTGTTGCAGGGGAATTCCCAACCGCTCGCATGGTTAGGTTTACTTTGGCAGAAAGCTCAGCCATTTCTTCTCTGAGTACACTGACTGCCTCCCTGCAATCTTCCGTCGTGTCATTTATTGAAACTTCTTGTTCCTTTAGCATGCGCTCCACTGCCGCGATGCGCTCTTCCCACCGCGGGGAAACAGAAGTACTTGTTGGAGTGTTTCTTTTCTCCAACGCGATAATTCTGGATAGAAGAACATCATTCTCCTTCTCCAACGCAGCTATGCGATTGTATGCATCAGACGAACCCGAGTCCTGACTTGCAAAGGAAAGATCCCTGACCCTCTCGTCCAGGCCATCCAGTTCCCCAACTCGCTTCTCAAGAGCTTCGATCCTCTGAGTGTGGTTCACCATAGTGTGTTTTTGCCAAGCGCTTTCTAACTTGGCTCTGATATCAACTGTCACGGGCCGGCTATTTGGGGATTCCAACTAGACGGAACGTGCGGCACTTGCAGACTCTTCAAGCTAGCAAGTCAGCCTACAACACACACCTACAGGCAAACAAACTCAGCGGTTAGCCACATACACATCTCGGACATGCAACGGGCAATAACGAAGTATGAGCAAGCACAAAGCAAGTCATTCCTAGGAACGTCCACACAACACAAAGCACACAACAAGGCAAGTGGCACACAAAGGCCCAACGAAGGTAACAAACAAGTAACACATAAGCAACAAGGAAGTACACAGGGGCAAGTATGGATAAATGTTATTTCATTAATATATAGCCTTGATAGGGCAAGGGAGTACACAGCTTTGGCCCCTATCTGCTGATGGCCATGGTGCTTCCCTAAGTCACCAGGTCACCTCCCCCTAAGGAGCCTTCTAGGGAAATAAAGTCTTCCCAGGAACATATATGATTTTTGTCTGGGAGACATATGCAATATTACAAAACTGCCACTACCCTATCCCATGAGGTTGCTTGGTGCAAGACTTGACTAATGATCAAGCACCAAGGCATGCTCATTACAAAATGGCCCCATGTGGGTGTGCCAAAGGGGCAGCACGCCACACCGTGCGGCCCATTACTTCCTTACCTATTGATTTGACCACACTTATGTGTCAGGTTTAGGAATTAATCATGAATGTCACAGAATTGATACGACAAGTAAGAAGGTCACGGGATGACCTTCTTACCAACCTCCAGGTGCCTTCTCCTATAAATATGGAGACCCTGGGAGTTGATAGGGGTTGGAAAAACAATCTCTTGTAAGAAATACTCTGTAATCAAATACTCAGTATAGATCAATAATATGGACTAGTGGAGTAGAAGGATTTTAACCTTCGAACCACTTAAAAACCGTGTCTTGAGTCACCTCTTTCATCCTCTAAGATCATATATTTATTTCGGTTCACCTTTAGCACAAATCCCTTTCTCTTCTTCTCTTAATTACCTGTTGGCGAAGAACCACGTCAACACTAGTCTTATAATAGCCAAGCACTTATAAGTTCATCGACCTTAGGGTTGGTCCAGCATTAATGCCATAGAGCCATTCAATGCTGATATCGATTAGATCTAATCTTCATTTGGCTCGGCGTTCTCAACGCTATGCCATTTCTGACTCATTAGGTCAGTGTCCCTGACTAATCAGTACATATACAAGTATTCACCATTTGCTAGCATTCAATAGGCAAACCATGTCCACATTAATCAATCAACATGCCTCAATAATAACCACGCATGTCATATATACACAGGGTGCAATTTTCTTACCTCAGATTCGAGGTAGAAAGATTAAAAGAACGACCCGTGATAACGATCAATCTTTAGTCCTTTAGCGGTCACCTAATCATAACCAAACACGGGACATTATTAATAATAATGATCAACATAGGTTTCCACACCAATATCTAGCCTCCGGAAGATCAATCCCAACTAATCCAAGTAGTAGGAACACTCCCGAGGCCTATAACTAAGTTCCCGGGGTCAAAACGAGCAAACGGGGTGAAAACAGGGCAAGGGCTGCGGCCCTAGCACCATGGGCCGCGGCCCCTAGAAATCATTTGTTGAAACAAGCGTCGCGACGCCCAACACCAAGGGCCACGGCACCCAGCCAAAACAGAACCACCATTTCTTCCTCTTCGAACCAGGGCCGCGGCCCCCAACCCAAAGCCATTCCCGAATGTGTTTTCAACTTCTCCAAGCTTCCAAAATCACACCTAACCATCCCCAATCATCAAAACAAAGTTCCCAAGCTTCCCAAAACTCCAAAACCCTCAAAACCCAAGGTTCAAACCCACCAAAAACTCAACAATTCACAAAGTCCAATTCAAACCTTAGAAACTCGGAAAAATCAAAACTTTAAACTTATATTACCTTTGATTGGGTTGTTTTCTGTCAAATCCTTCGGTTAAGAAGCTTCTAATCTTTCCTAGGATCGCTATGCCTCGATCCTCTCTTGATTCCGACTCCTAGAACTCGAGATATCTTCGAAAATGCTCAAAAGGTAAAACGGGCTATCGAAAGGGAGAACGAGAGGTTTTCTAATCGTACGTTCTATCTGACGGCTACTTCAAGCTTAAGTAACCTCAAATAAAACCTAATGCTTGGGGTCCCGAAAATATCCCCGTGGACATTATAGTCAAAGCCTCCGAAATTTCACCCTGATCTCAAATATTCCCAATTTATCATCAAATAAACATTTCTATTACCCCAAAATTGACCCCGTTATGACAAAACCGCTAATGCAATATATATGACCGTCTCATGCCGAATTGCTCTTTGTTTATATCTCCATAATAATGGAATCTCATTCACAAATCACATTATGCACCCAAATACACATATTCACCCTCAATGGGCCAAATTATCATAATAGCATAATTATTCAAATGTGCACCCACATGCACGCATATACATCATATCATAATGTAATCCACATATACATGCATAATAACATTTAATGGCAAAATTAAACAAGTATGGCCCTCCCGACCTACTAATCCCGCCATTAAACCATACCGGAGAATTCGGGCCATTACATTTACTACCCTTTTGCTTTTGTTTTGTGTTACAAACTCTTCTTTGATCCTTTTACTTAATGAAACCTTTTTAATGGAATGTATTACTTGTTTGGCACAAAATAATGAACAAAATTTCTTATTTCTTCCCCACTATTCAATTGTCATTACGCATTACAGTAACACTGTTGGATTTACTACGTCGTTAGACACATCGTTCAAGTTTGATGTGTTTACATTTTCAGAGAACGAAATAACTACGGTACATATGAAAATCATAAACACACACGATCGATGACAGAAACTGGAAAATAACGGTGTTTTGATTCTCTCAATTTAGTCTGAGTATATTATGCAATACGTTATCACAATTATAGGGGGTTCACTCTCTGTCCCATTGATTATTTTCGAAAACGAAATTCATCAATTTCATGATCTGAAGTATACATATTGCGAAATTAGTGGCTGATTTTGAAATTAATGAAAAATAATGTAAATCTTTAATTTTTTTTAAGCATATACGGAAAAATAAAATTTTCTATGCCTAAACCTTTTTTTAGTTGCAGTAAATAGGAAATTTTTATATGGTATTTATGATAAATAACCGATTAGCACTGATAATTTGCCATAAAAAGAAATTCAATTGTCACCACCCTTTTAATATATACTTTATAGGTTTTCCTATGAGCAAAAATTTTCCTTAAATCTTCTTATTTGTGGTGTATTAGAAATGGAAGACTCCCGGAGGTGGACTGGGAGCCAACTACCACATCGAATTTGTTCAAAGTCGGGGTGCCAATCCCCACATATACAGTTCTATCCATGAACGATGGACTGCCCCTGCTGCAAATGAGCTTTTGATAAAAGTGGATGCTGCCACTAACAGGGGCCGAGGCTGCTGTAGCAGTGGCGTGGTGATCAGGGACAGTGAGGGCAGGGTTATTGCGTCCAAAAGCAATTTCATAAACTGTGCCCACGAACCGCTTGTGGCTGAGCTGTTGGCCATTAAACATGGCATTGAGTTGTGTAAGAGTTTAAATCTGCAGGGGGGCTGCTTGTTTCAGATAGTAGCATAGCAGTGGGTATGCTCAATAGATCTCCAGAAGAGAGTGGAGATCTTGATTTACTAGTGGCTGCTATTAGAAGGGAAGCAGAGGATCTCAGAATTTTGTCTGTTGGGTATGGCCCAAGATCTTCGAACACTGTTGCTCATTTGACAGCCAAGTATGCTATTCGGTATCAAGCTTCTGGCTTTTGGGATGGAGGGGTTCCTCCTATGGCGTCTTCGGTTCTGGCTAAAGATATAGCTGGCCTGGTTGGCCGACCCTAGGCTGCTCTGTTTTCTTTGTTTATTTAATGTATTTTCTCTCAAAAAAATAAATAAATGGAAGACTCAAATCTAAATTCACATGATAGTTTGTTTTATTCGGATTTAGAATCCCGAAATGGTTTTTCAAACGTGGGACCCCAACCCATTGTAGTGGACCCGATATAAAAAAGTAATTCAGTGGGAATATTCCAAGGCATTTGCACTATATTTTTTTTTTAAATTCAGAAAAAGGTGTGAGGACAAATTTAGCAAATCAGGCTTTGCGTGATTAAGTATATCTCCACGTTTGGCAGAAGTGTGGACATTATGTGCCTATGGTACTAGACCTATAGGGACTGTTCAGTTTCTCTGTTTGAAGAACAAAGGTTCACATTACTTAATAAACTTGAAAATGTACTGATGAATTCTTTCCCCCTGGGACTTTACTTTCGGTTCCCACTCCAAAGAAAATGAGATACAAAGCCTTGGCCACCCGCTTCCCCGCAATGACGGCCGAAAAGATCGAGGACTCTCACAGGCCGAGTTCCCTCCAACGTCGTCCCAGGAAAATGACCATCAAAAGTGATGCAAGCCCAGTGGAAGAGGGCGTACAACCACAGAGTGTGGAAGGTGGCGAACTCCAAGGGCATCCTTCCACCACCCAACCACGGCGTAAGCGAGGTAAACACTTTATGTAGCAGCTGCCCTTCCTCTTGATAAAGAACATCTTTTTTTTAAAAAAATAAAAGAGGGTAGTCAATGCACGTTGGGTAAACTTTATTTTTTTCACATACTGACATTTCTGTATTTTTGTTTGCTATAACAAAGGGCGACCCCGAAAAAACCCCATCCCCGCGAGTTCTGTTCATGCTGGACAGGAAAAGTCAAATGCAAAAATGGTCCCTTCCTCCTCTTCAGACTCAGAGATATCGGACCCTGAGATTTACATGAGCAGGAGTACATTCCAGAAAGTGGCTTTCAGCATGTTGTTCAATCTCCGAACGGACATTGACGAGATAAAGAAGAGAAGGTTTTGCCATTGTTGCCAAGGGGCCAAAATGAAGAGTGTTGACTTATTCAGGGAAAAGTCTCCAAGTCCATCAAGTCGATCTAGCTCTGAGTTGTAAGGTGAGTGGATGTTGAATTTTTAAAGTATTGTACTTTCATGTACCCTTCACTCATTTGGTTTAGTTGTTATGTTATTAGTTCAAAGTACAAAACCAATCAGTGATGTTGTTAGTTATTATTGAAGTTTAATTTTGAAGTATCAGAGTGGTTCAACATGTTTCCAAGTTCAACAATGGGTGATTTCGCCCGTGTTTGGTGAAGTAGAACTATGATATATTGTGACGTTGTTTAGTTCCTTTACTTTGAAGTAGAATCATCATATATATTTTCCTGTTTTTTCTTAAGTTTAAACTTTTTAAAAATTAGTATTGTCTCGTGGGTTTCTATATGGATTCCCTTCAAAAAATTCATCTCTGTCGCCCGAGGATATTGGTAAGGATTTTGATCTAATGATCAGTTTAATAAGAATGGACGAATAAGACAAATAAGGAAATTCAGAAAAATGATTACCATGTGAATTGGAGGACGATTTGTACTGCATTAACTGGAAAAGTGATACAATGGCATACCTAATTTTACTGGCAGTTTATTAAAAAATTATTGTTATTCAAATACAACCTGCACATGCAAGTTTCAAAGTAATAATTTTATAAATAAACTCCAACCAAAACATCAGTTTTTGTTACGTCGCCCTTGTGCATTTATTCTCCACCAACAAAGAAAAATGATCTGCGCGTGTATAAAATATTACGTCCATAATATGTTCACTCCGCTTTGTAAAATATAATTTAAAATGAGAAATATTACCCAAACGTCCCTAGGTGCACTATCTTTTTCAATTAGAAGGTTAATTAATTACCGTAATACATGTGGCAACTTACAAGTCTTTCAATTGGACTGTTTATGTACAAGCAATACCATGGAATCAGTTTTTGTTACTCCGTTATTGAAGTAGAAAGGGTACACACAAAATTATCAAACATATGGTATCTCATAGGAACTAGTGTAAAATCTATTTTGTCTCTCACGGGTATCTCATAGGAAAGTGTAAAATCTATTTTGTCCCTCACTGAGCTGGTTCTAACTTTTCACATTTTAAACGTTATTTCACATTTTAAACGGTATTTTTGGATCCATGTATGAATGTAAACATTTTAATTAAAAAAACTTCACTTTTTCTCACAAATTTTAACCGTTAATCACATTTAATTATACCTTTATTGCTAATATATTCCTATAGAAAGTGCAATCACGTTTAATTAATTCTTTATGGCTAATAGATTCGTTTAGAGAGTCTAACACTATTTAAAAACAATATTCGCTGCCGTTTTTTCAAACACTATTTGACGAGTTCCCCACCTTTTGTTCATGTACAATGATCATTGCAAAACAAAAAACCAATGGATTTGGAATATCCCATTTTTCTTAACAAATATAAAACAAAACAAAAATGAACTCTTCAAAAACGTGTTAGGCAAGATTGAGATACAGAATATTCTGTCAGACCCTTGCGTCTCTTACTATCTTACCACATTTGGCATAGTACTCATAATGAACCTATGCTGCAAGGCTTATAGGGACTATTGAATTTCTTTGTGCCATGACCATGCTCATTAAATTTCAATATATCTTTTTTAAATCTAACCCTTTTTCTCAATGAGCACCTTCATCTCTTAAACATTTTCCTACTTGGAAGATGAGGAGATACATTGCCTTGGCAAGCCGACCCTCTTCAATAACGGGCGACAACTCTGATGCCTATGAGGAGTCATCTCCCCCGCTAAGGGCCAGCTCTCCGAGGAAGAGGAACAACGAAGTCCATAAAAGGACAGCGAAAGAGTTCGTACGTCCCCAATCTTCACAAGGTGCCGCAATCAAACAACATCATTCCACCAGATAGCCACCCCAGAAGCGAGGTGATAAGTTTATGGATCAATAGTTCCTCTTCTTTATGTTAATGTGTTTGAATTCCTATATATAATACGGTTTTAACATTACGTTAGGAATGGTTACAACTTTTCAAGGACTGACTTTTATATTGTGTTTATACCATAACGAAGGACGACCACGCAAAAATCATTTGCCTGACACTGATGGAATTGTCAATGAGGTACCGCTGGTGGAAAGCAAATCATATTTGCAACCGGTCCCCTTCACCTCTTCAGACTCCAACATCTCAGACCCTGGTATTTACATGAGGAGGAGTAGATTCCAAAATTTGGCTTTGAGCATGTTATTCAATATCCGAACTAATGTTGACGAAATAAAGGACGAAGGGTGTTGCCATTGTTGCCATGGGGACCAAAATAACAGTCCACCTCATCACTCCAGCCATAACTTGTAAGCCAAGAATACTGAAGGTTCTATTTTGTATTAAAAGAACTCTACCGTTTAATTAAGCTCTTCATTATATTACAATTGTAAGGTACAAACCAATCATTGAGGTAGGTAGTTCTTCTTGTTTAATTTGCCAAGTACACACTGGTTGGGTTATGTTTTGTTTCAGGGGAAATGGCTCCTTCACCTCTTCTAAACCCATGTATGAATTAGTATGTATTATGTGGTGATAATGACTTTCGTTACAGAGCTTGTTTTTCACAAGTATGGAGCATTTTATTAAGCAAAAGATCCCAAACCTAATTTAATTAGAAACACATTTAGTGAAAATTTTAATTGATATATAGCCTGATCGTTTTAGTTTAATATAAACATGTTTTAGAAAAAAAGGCAACCATTAAATAAGTTTGTGTTACGTCGAACTTTCGTTTTGTTCGCCAATCATTAAGAAAAATTACTTAGTCTAATCGTCTCATCTACGTGGATAATTGTACGGTTTGTTCTCACTACTACCTTGAACCTAAAAAAAAACACCTATAACTACTACATTAAACCAATTTGGACATATAACCTGTCTATTATTATCACTACTCAATATTGATGTACATTGAAATGAGATTCATTTTCTCACTGACATATAACCTATCATGTGGGACCCCATGAGTACTCTACCTCTTAAATTACACCACTAGTGTCGACTATGTCAGAGAAGGGGTAGATGAATACAATCCAAGTCAAAGATATTAGGGATGACAAGTAACCATGAGAATATTCTAAACGAAGATCCTCAAATCATTTAGTGCAATCTTTTGTTCACCAAAACACTGATACTAAATTCATTTAAGAAGAGAGGGTACAACACCAGGCATATTAGTTGGAATCACTTCTGTCTGACTAGCCTCCACCTGACAGAAAGTCCCTCATATTGTAAGAACTACATACATGTCTCCATGTGCCCCTCTCATGCATGGCCGACGATCTTTCTTCTAAGGAGGGGTACTGGACAATTTCTACCACTATAATAGTCAGATGATTTGGAAAACAATTAGAGCAAGCACCATTCAGCGAAATCGTTTTTGCTCTTCCACTAATAGAAATAGATACATCCATTACGACATATCTTCTAAAAATAACCCGATGGCTTGCTCTAAGGAGGATGAAGAGTTACACATCCACTGGATCCAAAAACAATTTAAAAACAACCATAACTTTAGCAAACCAACCATATGAGTTGAATAATAGGCCCAAAGCAAATGGTCTTACTGTTTGCGCAACCTAAGGCCCGAACTCACCCCATTTTCACTCAAAGATAATTAATATGCATGTGCCAGTACACCAAACAATAAAAATGAACCACGCATCAAGGAAGTATAACAAACAGTGAAGAAATAAATGTACATTAATATGGCTTCACCGATTGTGCTGTACTATATCAAATATAAAATCATCTCAATGCACCATGTTCTCCCTCTAGTTGTTAGGATGAAGGTCATTCACATTCATACCAACTTATGTAGTGGTGGTGGATCATCTCCATTTCGGTCTCACAAATTTCAATGCAATGCCCCGTCCACTAGAGTGAAAATCGGTAAAAATTTGAGCTAGTGCAGCGGCAAAGCCAAGTACCCCGTGGTGAAGCAATAGAAGTTTTTTTTTCTACCAGAGTAACTTACTAATTTACACGGTATTATGTAATGGTTCATTGTGCGGGTACTTCTCTAAAAATGGTCGTTCAACTAATACAATTCCACTATAAGTTATTCATTAAACACATTTGAATTTCACTTGACTTTGAAATGTGATTTAGTACTCCGAAACTTGATCTATATTCAAATAAATTTTATCATCTCACTCAACTGTTTCTTTTTTTTAATAATTTGGGCCTTTTTTTGATAGCCCACATATAAGTGGCCTACTTCATTTCCTCAAGGGGGTCATAATTTTTTTTTTATTGAAACTACAGGCTTCATTGTTTCCTAAGTTGGAAAAAATAACATGTAATTGTAATAATAATATTCTAAAATTGCTCACTATAATTAAGCTTTGTTATTACCTTAAAATAATAATATAACCAATAATATTTTCATAACAAACTTTCACGGATCCTTATAATCACATAAACTTATGCAATACATGGGGGAGCCACAACACAAATAATTTGAAACAAAACAACCTTGAGTAGTAGGCAGTATTGGAAAATAAAATTGTGCTTACCACCCTCAGAGAGACAAGATTCCAACACACCTACTACGCCATGTTTCACTTCCAAAATACCATATACAACCAATATCTCTCCCATTTTCACAATGCACAAACTCCAAATTTATAAATGCAAATGGAAACCATGCCATGATTGTGTTTGACGAAGGACAGTGCGTTGTATACAACCTTCTCACAAGATCAGTATGTCCTTCAATCTACAAATTGAGATTCTATTGATTCAATTTTAATATCTAGTTTTCTTTACCCTGTCTATGTACTCATTTAGACAATGCTCCTTGTAAGTTCATTTATGACTTACGAGGAGCATGGAGAGAAGGTTGTGAATATAGACGTAAGGGGTGGTAGCAAAACGACAACTTACATACTCTCAGGATCCCCAAAACACTTGCAATTAGATACCAGAATCAAGCAACTGTGGTTGTGAAGTAAAAAAGTATTACCACTAAACCAGAAGGGTGTCTATGTTTACAATCGCTCTAGCATATCCTCCTACTGCATCCAATACGACATACTCATACAATCGACACTTCTCAATTGGTTGACCTCATCTTCAGTGCAATCAATAATAAAATAATAATTTCCTGGTCACCTTACTTTAACTCACATATCTCACTATGCATTTCATCTGAACCAAAAGGAGTGTATTAGTGATAATTTTTACAACCATTATCTCCTAAATGTTATCGCTCTTTCTTTGTTTCCACTAAATTAACTAGAAAAAAAAAACACAACCCATGTATTATTATTTTCTTTAAATATTGTCACACATAATTTGACGTAGATTATGAAGTCATCCAATACTAGAAGAAAAATGACTTCAAACAAAAACCAAAGCATTGAAACTTAATAGAAAAAAAAATGTACAAACTAACACTAAAATATATGTTCTCCTTGGGTTGTACTTTAATTTTCTCACTTAACAAACCCTCAAAAGTTACTAATCAGAATTAAACTTCTTATGTGGCTAATACATATACCAATATGCCCAATATTCATGCAAAATAAAAACCCCATGCAAAAATTAACTACTAAATGGTAATGCAGTGTGTCATTCAATAATTAATACATTTAAAAATAAAATTTATTTATATTAAAAATTTGCCACCTCATTATATTCATTGCTTATACAGCATAAAAAAATTATAACAACTTCAGTTTTTGTTACGTTATTTTATTATACATTTGTCTAAGTCAATTATAATAGTTACTTAGTAGCAGTCAAATAGTTACGTGTCCACAATCGTAAATAAGTCCCAACTCTTACCTATATTTACTATAAAACCCTCAACTGTACTATTTATTGGACCTAAAATTACCCTTCTACCCCCCACTTACTAAAACAGTGCCAACTAAAAATCACAACCGGTTATACAACCGATTATACCAAGTCATAATATTTAAAAGTCAACATTTTTATACCAATGTAACTTTGACACTTGGCAAATTTCTGGGCCCCACATAAACCCCACATGAAGGACTTAGTCCTGTGAGGGACGCCAGAATCCTCCTATATTTATAATTTAAAAAAAAAAAAGTTTATTTTCGGATTCGGGTTTCACCTGAAATCCGAAAATTTTGAAATGGGCCACTGAAAATCAATCCGAAATGCATTTGGATCGGGCGGGTTAAATCTGAAATGATGCTTGGGCTTTCGGGCTGCGGGTTTGGGCTATCAGATCGGGCAGATTTCTCGGGTGGGCCAGGCTGGATGTGCAGGCCTAACGAGAACAAACTCTCATGTCTTGAATATATGAACTCACATCATCGAGTCTTATCTTATAAGCATGCGACCTACTTTAAGAGTAAGTAGACAACGCACATTTTTATATGAAGTCTAAATGAGTCTTAAGTCGACTAACGTCTAGATCACTCGAGCTTTGAAGTACAATCAATGCAGACGTTTCTATGTATAGTATAATCCATGAAATTTAATGCATTTAATATCTTAATTATTTATAGTAATAGTCACATAATCAACAAATCTTGTAACAATTACCTATTTTCCTATAAATAGGTGAACCAAAAAGTGGAAGAAAAAAAGGTTAATTATAATTTAGACTTGTAAATCCTAAAATTGTCATATTTTATAGAAATATTTTTTCATTTAAAATATCAATTGTTTGTTTCTCTTTATTGTGTTTTTCAGAATTAAACTTTTCATTTCTTGTGATTTGTGGAATATTTACATTCCTTATTTAACTTTATTTGATTTTAAAGGGAAATAATATCTTGCAAATATTCAGTACTTACTCAAAATCCTTACTGGAATATTTGACATTATATTTTCGTGCAGCTCAAGAATTAAAATTCAGGAAACTGAATCTTTAATGTCATTAATTGTTCTTTCTATTTTGAGCATGTTTTTTATCCGACACAGGTCTGAGCTGTCCCCACCAAAATCGTATCTGTCGGATCAACATCTTCTAAAAAAGGCATTTCTTCATCAATCAAGAATATCTTCAATTATTCTTGCATTTATTAGGAGATTCTTTCTCAGCCTTTATGAGCACGAAAAATGACTCTATAAATAGGGCTCTAAAGGCAGTGAGAAAAGTGAACTCTTAGATGCATAATTTGTGAGTATATTGTAATATTTGAGAGAGTTCCGTATTTGTATTAAAGATCATAGTATTCACGTGATCTTGTAGGAATATGAGTGTTTAGTTTTTTGTGGTGAGTTTATACCACGCTCATGAGTGAATACACATTGTAATTTGAACACAACTTTTATAGTCTTCGGGAAAATATTTTTACAAGCCTTGCGTCGGGAGGATGCAAGTACTCGTTGGCCATTGAAGGGAGTTCAAGTGGTTGAGCGTTTCAATCAAGATCAGATTAGTGAAGAGAAGTACAACAAAGTTGCGTCAAATTTCAAGAGGGAGTCTTGTTTTGTTTAAGTCAATATTTTGTACTTGTGATTCTTTATTAATTGATTTTATTCTCTAGGCATGGCCCCAAGGAGTAGGTTATCAGAAAGGGTTTCTGAACCTTGTAAAAATTCGTTGTGTTCTTTATTGTTTTGCATTGCCTTTTTATTGTGTTCAGTTTTCATTGTGACAAGTTCGGAGTCTGTCCCGACAGAACTGCAATCTGTGTAAACAGTTAATTACCATTCCGCACTTTAATTAATTCACATGGTTTAATTAATTTGGTAATTATTAAAAACAGAATTTCAAGACTATTATAACTCTATGTTCTTATTTTTACTTTGAGTCCTCGCATGTTTTATTTAAGTGTTCAAAATTCTGTTGGAAAAATAATGTATAACATTTATTTAAAGTAATATTTTGAGACGTGATTTTTATTGAGACACATTTTGTTATTAGTGAGATATCTTTAGAAATATGTATTCTCCTCTGTGAGTATATAAAAATTAAGTATTAATATGCTTAAAATTGTTATGGTGTGAATGAGAAATTGTTACCTAAAATAGGCAAAATGAGAAGGAAAAATAGTGGGATTTGTGTTAGTCCCACATGAAAATTTGAGTACCTTTTCAAAAGAGTATTTAGAATTTCATATTCTTAGCTTAATAAGTTGATAAGTAAGAAGACTCTATCTTGTGCACGTAGGGGTGCAAATCATCGTGGATGGAGCAAATTCCTATATAACTTGTGTGCGCTCACGAATGCATGCCCATAAAGCTCAGTGAACATGTTAATTTTGGGTATTTACCCGAAATTGATTTTTTGGGTAGTTACCCAAAATTGACTGCAATTAATTATTTGATTCACAAACAGTTACCCAATTTTTATAGCTTGAGTATCAAGCAAATTTTTGCAATTAAATGCACTATTCATTTTGAAGCGTATAAATAGAGAACTTCACCTCATTGTTCAACACACCAAAATTTGAAATCTCTCTCAGTTTCAAAATTCTCTCTTCCTTCTATTTACATTTTCCCCTTGGTCTTCTGAGTTCATATCATCTGGTGTCGAAGCTCTTAGTTGTTGCTCATAGACCATTTTATCTACACTAAACTCGATTTGACTACAAAATTACTAAACTCAGTTTGACTACAAAAGTGTTATTTATATTATATATACTTTATTTTGTAGCTATTACTATTATAGTTATTTTCCTTATTTATTTTCACAATATATTTATGACTATTTAAACTTTCTTTAAATAAGCAATATGAGATGTGTATTTTCCAACAAATTCTACTCTAGTGCTTTGTATATTATTGTATTGTTACCAAAATTGTAACACCCTGGTTAGCCAAGACTGTCACATTGTGTACTTTAAATAGAGCTTAACTCGTTAAACGAGTCTTTAGGCCATAAATGTGCATCTAAATGTTATTAATGGGCCAGAGTTAAAATCTTGGTCAAAAGGAATAGATATAATTTTATTAAAAACGTTAAACTGTGCATGGGATCCCATAAAGTGTTTACAGAGTTATTTACAATACAAAGTGGTAATTACAATTCAAAAGTTACAATTCGCTGACCTAAGCGGCAAAAATAGGGTTACACCCTAGTTCCCCTAATAAACACATTGGCTGTGGTGGTCAAACGGCCGCATATGTACACGTTGCCACCTAAGTTCTCCAATCAAGGTTGGGTAAGCTTTTCTTTCCATTTGCCTGCACCACATAGCACCCGTGAGCCAAGGCTCAGCAAAAAAACTTATTTCTGCATGTATACAAATAATAATAACGATCATGAAATCGTTCTGGGGCTCGCAACCCTAATCAGATGGTCACTATTAAGTCATTCTTGGGTCCTACACCCTGGATAGATGACGATTAAGCCTTTCTAGGGTCCCATGCCTAGAAAAGATGACTAATGAGACATCCTGGGGTCCTGCGCCTTGAGTAGATAACTATTAAGTCTTTCTGGGGTCCTGCGTCCTAAGCCATGTGACTATCAAGTCACCTGAGCCTTTTAGCCCTAGCTCTGAGTAACTAGCCTTACACTAGCCAAGCGCTTTAGTTTTCTTCGACCAATAGGTTGGTCAAGCATTTAATGCTCATGTTGATTATATCTAATCATTTTGGCCCCCGTTCCATACGTTATTGTTGCTCTTGACTCATAAGTCAATTCCATACGACCAACGCTCAGTATTATTGTCGCTTCACGACCAATACTAAACACCATTGCCGTTTCTGACTAATAAGTCAGTGCCATTCATAAGTAAGCAATGCTACCAGACATTTACAATGCAACCAATGTCCATATATAGAGCACTAAACATGCCTCATTAATAATCATGTATGTCACATACTGGGTGCAGTTTTCTTACCTCAGACTTGAGCGTAAAATAAATAAAGAACGATCCTGTCCTTAGACCCTTAGCGATCACCTAATCATAACCAAATATGAAATCTTATCAATAAAATGAGTAATAAAAGGTTCATGGACTAAATCCCATCCCCTGGGACCTCAAATCCTGCTAAAACGGTTAGTAGATTCTATCCCGAGCCTTAAGGTTTGAAAACCCGCGCTCAAGACTAACTAAAACCATGCCTGACCCAAAAGAGATAGGCGGGCCGTGACCTGCCCCCAAGGGTTGCGACGCGCCCCCCAGACAGACACCCCCCCTGTCTGGGTGTTAGGGGGGCCACGGCTTGCCCTTGAGGGTCGCAGCGCGCTTGCCAGATAGAGCCCAGTGAAGGCCCTGGGGTTCACTCAAGTCGCGGCCCCCAAGAACTCAGTCGCGACTTGACCCTGCAAACCCAACTCCCCTGCATTTTATTCAATCAAACTCAGCCAAAACTCATTAAACAAATCCCAATATTTCAACCAAACATTAATACAACATAACCACCAATCTAACAGCAAAACCCAAACTTTATATCACTCAAAAAACCATCAAACACTCGATCCTAAGATTAAAATCTCAAGCTTATAAATAACCTTAAAAACAGAGTAAAACTCAAAATTAAAGCTTAGAATCCTTACCCCAGTTATGAATTAAATCTCTTTCAGTTGCTGAACACACTTCTAAGCCCTCAAGCCTCAAACCTTAAGCTTCAATCTCCTAACCTTGCCTCAAACACCAAACCAAGAGCGAGAGAGATGATCGAGAGAAATGAGAGAACAACTTTGTTTTTGCTGTCTTGGTTCTTTCTACAATTTCTCTGAGCTTAAACAAGTCTATCTAGGGCCACCTAAAACC
This sequence comes from Humulus lupulus, assembly GCF_963169125.1. Taxonomy (NCBI): domain Eukaryota; kingdom Viridiplantae; phylum Streptophyta; class Magnoliopsida; order Rosales; family Cannabaceae; genus Humulus; species Humulus lupulus. The sequence continues at coordinate 79,153,201 of NC_084800.1, forward strand.
TTCAAAGCTAAGCAAAGGAAAAATTGTCTTTTTTCACCTACCCGTTAATCATAATTAACGTCCTCCAATACCCATTACTCCCAATATCCTCAAATAATTATCCAATCATATCCTATTACCCGCTCATTCCCGCTAATGTACTAAATACTAATTTACCCCTAGGCTCACCCCGAGCCCCGTAATTAACCTCGTTATGACCAAACCGCTAACTTGCATCCTAGGATCGTCTGGTCTCACCCATATGTCACATTCATGCACATAAATATACAAATATGTCATCAACGAGCCAAAATTACGAAAATGCCCTTCTTATAAGATATGGGCCCACATGCATGCAAATATCATCATATAATAATATAACTCACATAATCATGCATATAATCACATATTAAACCAATTATGACCCTCCTGGCCCCCAAATCAAGGCACTAAGCCACATTAGAGAATTTGGGACATTACAAAAATCTTTCAACAAACATTAAGCATGTCAATCTAAACACTACAAAACCATATTCAATGTGAATTACTATTTTAAAAATTCAATCTATTATTAAGATTAAATAAATAAGGTAGGGATTGACACATTCCCCACGGGGACGGGGCTCCGCGAGGACCTGCCCCTAATGGGGTGGGGATTCCCCGCCCAAACGGGGAATGTGGAGAGGACGGGGTCATTTTCAAACCTTGAATGTTAAACGGGCGAGGACAGGAATATCACTCCCCGTTCCGACGGGGCCCCATTTAATTTGTTATTTATTTTACATGTTTCTTTGTGTGATTTATAGTATATTAGTAACTTTTTTTTAAAAAAAATTATTTTATTTTGGACATATTTAATACTTTGAATGATTAATAAGTGTAATATATATTAATTTCAGATAATTTATGTTTGTTTATTTATTTTATTTTTTAAATAAATGGATCTCCACGAAATTATGTGTCCCACCCCGACAAGGAATATGAATGAATGTGAACGAAAATAGGGACTCAAGCATGTGATATGTACACCTAAAATATATACTCAAATATTATACATATTGATGTGTCACTACTTTTTAAAATAATGAATCTTAATTTTAATAAATATGATTGGTTAAACTAAATTACTACATTACTAAATAAAATATTTAAGTGTAAATTTTGAGTACTTGTAACATTACTATTATAACATTACTATTTTTCATTACTCTTAAAATAGTTAACGGGCATATAAACAGGGGAGCTCCCTCGTGGGTTACCGGACATGTTTTCATCCCTAAAGTAAGCACGTGAAATAAGCCACAATATGATTTCTCATAATTAAAATATATTATATAGACATATGCATATATAGTGTGTATACCATGCCATATCCCAGTTGAAGAGTTATTATGCCCAATCGACAAAGACAATTACCAAAATACCCTAAATGAAAGCATTTAATGGAGGTTGGTAGAGAGTATAAAGGTCATTTAGTTCATAGAAAACTATGGTCTATCCACTCCGAATCATATCCACGTCAGCAAGACAGAAAACCAGAGTGACTCGAATGAGTAAGTGTAGGAAAAAACAGGAAGCTACCAAAGGCCAAGAAAATCAAACCCAACTCCAGATAACGACGTTTTAATTGCATTCTTCCTCATATTCGATTGCTCCCGAACCCAGATTTCATTATTCTACCTTTTTCTATCGATATCTCTCACACCCTAATGCTTTTTCTCATGCATCTTCATCAAGGTACGACCTTTTTTTCTGCTCCATGCGTGTTGGGTTCAAGTTGAATCTATCTCTTTCTGAGTTTTTTTTTTCTTTCTTTTGATTTTTTTTTTGAAGTTCGATTCAAAATGGCAATTGGGTTTGCTTTATTTTTGGGTTTTTTTTTTTGTGGTGAAATGCATTGGTTTTTTTTTTTTTTTTGCTCTGTTACGTTTTGGTGGATCTGGGATGTGTTTGTTTCTTTGGTTGATTTTAGTGTGAAAGTTAAAGACCAGTGAAATGAATCTAATGTTGATTAACGAGTTATTTTGGTGGTAATTGAAAGAAGACAAATTTTCTGGGTCTTAGGTCCAAGAGATGGCTTCTTGACCTTATCTTATTATTTTAAACTTTTCGCTTGTAATGACTGCTTTTCTGGGTCAAATTTTGGAGCTTGGTATACTAAAAGTAAGATCTTTGTTTCAGTCTGTGGGGTGAAAGGAGATCTCTACGCTTACTTAATTTTGGATAATCTATTTTGTCGATTTGGGTTGATCTTAATGTGTGAAAATCGAAGATGTGTTGTTGAAACTGAATTTGGCTCTTTGGCCTTAGATTTCTGCTGGGTTTTTGAGGTGGATACTGTTTTAGGCCTTTTGGCACGATGAGATGGAAGAGGAAGAGTATGCATTTTGATTCTTACTATGTGCAAAACTGAATAGTATCATGCTATGCTTTGTAGAATTATATTCTTGGCAAACAATAAGAATAAAAAAATGTTTTCTTGGGAATATGCATTGGCACCTTTGGTTGGTTCTGATTGAACTAATTTAGAATTATATTTGTGGAGACTATGAAACTTGAGAAAACTATAATTAGATGAATATATGAAAGAGGACTTTCTCTAATCAGGGGCAAAATGGGGAATTTTTCTTTTCTTCTTTTGGAAAATGTAAGTTTATTTTGCAATCTCACAAGTGAGTCAGTAACATGTTTGACAGAGAACTTTGAGATGTTGGATGTTTAAACGGGAATGTTATCTTAATTTGAAGCTAATAATTTGCCTAAAGACATTAATTTCATTGAAACTTGTATGAAATACTGTTGTGCTGGGTTAAGTCTCTTGCTTAAGCAAAACTAAGATATTGAATTTATTTGGGAAGTGGAGTAGTAATTGAAGACAAGTTAGTAAAAGAAGTGGTTCTGGTGAACAACTTAATAGCTAAGAAAATCTTTAGTTATTTATTAAATATTAATTTTAGATAAAGGTGTGATGGTGGAGATTCCACTAATGCTTTTTGCTTTCTTTGTGTAAGTAGTGGAGTCATCTTTTTTTGATAAATTTCCTCATAAAGTAAGTTTCTTAAAAGTTGTGTTTACTAATGCTCTTAGAAGCACTAGTGCAACACTTGCTGTTGAGGCTGCAATCTAAGGAAATTCTTTAATAATCTAGAACTCAGGTTCTATTAAATGTATTTGATGATTTAGAATGGATGAATAGTATGTTATCCATTATGCTTTCCTAATTTTGAGATCGTGTAAAGATTCATTATTTATGTGGCATGCACAAACATGATTTGTGGATCTTATACTCTGTAGATATGTTTAAGCTAGTAGTAACATTTTCAATCAACTTAAGTATCAATTAGAAGCAGTTAGTTATTTATTCCAAAATCATAATTAATGTCCTCCTTGTTAGTTCCGGTATCTTTTATCAAGCTAGGGCCGTTTAGCTCTTTTTGTAACACGTTCTTCTGGTTCATCTTATCAGGTGTCCATATCTGGTGGAGTAATTTTAGGTGGTCTATCTGAAAAGACATACTTTTTAACTTATCGTGTCGCTGTGGAAGGCAATGAATGGTAATTCATTATGGAGACAATGGAGGTGAATGCTGGAAACTCTCCTTCCAATGAAAAACAAGCTTCGGAACACCCCAATCTAGCCAATAACAACAAAAAATCTGCAGAAAAGGAAATGAAGACATCTGTTTTTGTCAATTATGGTAAGTATGCTTAGGTACAATTTTGCCTATAACCGAGAAGCTATGCCAAAACACAAGATATTTATTACTTTTGCTGACTTGATTATAAAATCTCATCATTACTAGCTTAAAACACAAAACTTGCAGTAGAAATATTGGTTATGATTTCTTAGAATCGCTAAGAAAAATGTATGAATGGAGAGTCTAGGGAAGGGAAGATGCGAGCAAAGAGAAGGGATTGAATCAAACTGTCATTACATTTCTGAATATATTTAGACCCGGCACATAAAACTTGATTTATTTTCGTAATCACAGTTGGCTTTTACTTTTTTCCTCTTTTTAATTATGCTGATAAACAATCAGCCATTTTCACAAATAATTGTGTTCAATGAATCAAAGACTACCACCATATTTACCACATCTACAGCCTAATACTGACTTTATCTTTCTTGAAATGATAGAGAACCAAGTAATACTTTATAAATAGTCACAGGTTCAAATTATTCTCTAAAGTATAATCTGGCTGATGTATCATGCAGCTGCCATTGCTTGGAATGAGAATAGAAAACAGTGGGTTGGAGATAAGTCTCAGCAGGCACAAAGAATGGCAAAGGATCCAATCATAAGGTACATTCATTGATAAATTTCTTGCTTAAACATATTTTGGTTATGTTTTACTAAATCTGTTTTGACTAATGTAGTATGTGGAGATAATGCAAAAAATAATTTCTTGCAGCTGGTCAACCGGATATGAAGATTTACTCTCAACTCATGAACCTTTTGCTGAGCCAATCCCTTTACCTGTAAGCTTCTCGGTATCCTTGCAAATTATACCATATTACATGCAATCTTCTACTCATCCTTTTAGTTCTGCAACTACAACATGGAGTCTTTATGTGTGATTATAATGAAAATATTATTTTAGTTCTTGAATACTTGATAAAATAAGAGTAAACTGGTTTTTTCTTTTAAAAAAGTTTGACTAAAATCACTTTCATTTTGGTAATGTTTGTAAAACATAATATTATTATTAGAATTTTTTTAAATAGAATATTAAGTAAAATATATATTTTCTCGTGAGAATTGTCTTCTTTTAGCGTTGCAGACACCTTACGGTGTCCAAAATCATATGAGATGATATTTTATGTGTGGTTAATAATGTCTAATTCTACTTATTAAATTATTGTAAATGGAGTTTGATTTTAAATTCAACCACACATGAAGTGTCACCTCATGTGGTGTTGACACGTTAAGGTGTCTTGTAGCATTAATCTTTATCGAAATAACAAAAACTAGTGTATTGGAAATCTCATGAGTTTTGATAGTGGTTGTCAGTTATAAAAATTTAGTTGCTTATGGTTGGTTACAACTGATTATGCAGGAGATGGTGGATTTTTTAGTAGATATTTGGCATGATGAAGGCCTTTTTGATTAGTGAGATGGAGACTGATGTTATGGTAACACGGCTGGGTGATGGTAGTTAAACAAAGGTGGAGAAATGCTGAATAGCTTAGGAGTTAGGACCCTTATTAGTCTTCTTTCACATCATTCTTCTATTTATTTATCTCATGACTTCATGAGGTAACGAAAACCTTAATTGAATTTGTCACTAATTTACTGCCACTGAAATAATCATGTTACTTTTCTTTGGATCTTTCAAGTTTAAAAACATTCATTACAAGTTTCCATGATTCCCAATCCCACGCAGTTCTAATCGTGATTATAAAATTATGTGGGGAAGCTAACACGCCAAGTCTTCTTTGTTCTTTTTTTTTTTTTTGCCAGAGTTCATCTCCATTTTGCTTCCAATAATAATGCACATAACTTAGAATTAGAATGTGAAGTGGGTGTTGGTTAATGATGGCAATATAAATCATGCTTAGTGGCATTTATGGTCATTCGATTTGAATAAGGCGAAAAATACTCTACAGATGGGAAAAATGACAAGGGTGAGAAATAGTTGCCGGGTATGATAATAGCTTAGACGATAGCCATGTCCTCACTTTCGATATATAATTATTTAATTTTTTTATACATTATTATGTAGAGCAATTTAATAATTAGAAAGATATAAAAAAAATTGAAAAATATTTTTAACATAATTCAACTGTTAAAATCTACATACGTCATTTTTATTATAGTCTGCGTTAAAGTTTCAAGAAATAACAATTTCCATAAAATGTTTCACGGTGTCCAATTGCGCCTAATTACAAATGATTAAATATAGGCTATTTATATACCTAGTTACAAGAATATATTCCACAAGTTAAAGGAAGTTACAACATAAATTCAAATAATAATAATAATAATGCAACTTAGATGCATTATTTAAAGAGATTTTTACACAAAATGTCAAAATTAGTCATTTTCTTTCTTTTTTCCTGTTGCACGGAGAATTAAACATTTTTACTGTTTTTAGTTTTCTTTTATGCGGAATCATTAGTTTCATTTTTTCAAAAATACAGTTTGGCTAATATCGTGTACACTAGCCAGCTCTCATGAGGTTTTTATCTATTTTCTTCCATTTTTTTATTATTTTCATTCTCTCTCTTCTACGTACACGTCTACTTTATTATTCATTTTATCCTTTATTTTCCTTCATTTGGCTCCATACAAGTTAAGTAGTGGAGTAGATATAAAGTGTTATTTATATTCTTTTTAATGGAATAAAAACAAAAGCTTTAGAAAAAGTTGTGAATAATTTATGAGTCTTTAACTTGTGGGTACTTTATTATTATTTCTCTCTTCTTTAATGATGCTCAGAAGTTATTATTCTACATTTTTTTTCTCCGGTCCAACAATTCTCTCTCCATCTCTTTCTTTCATTATTTATTCTTCTTCACATTTTCATAGCAACAACACCATCACCATTCGAGACCGTTGTTGGCTTGATGTTGATTTTGTGTTGATCTTGCATTATCTGTACAACTTGTATGCTAGGATCATTGACAACAACGTCAACACAATATGCCAACAACCCGACAACAACAATGCTTTAAACTGAAATTAAAAAATACTCTCTTTCTTCTCATTATACTACCCAGAATTTCAATTTAGTGTTTTCCCTTTCAGATATTCAAATATAACCAGAAAGCAACAAAATTTGATGAATAAATTAGACCATCAACAAAGTTTCACTCGATTTGAATGTTTTTTTTTTGGGTTGTTGCCTTAACATCTTGCTGTTGTTTTAGGTATTGTTGCTTTTGCAAAGCTTGATTACCGGCATCCATGGAGATTTTCTGTCGATTTGAGGTTCTTTGGCATAAGTGATGAGCGAAAGAGAAGCTCCTTATTCACTACCAGCCCATTTTTGCTATTTTATTTTTGGGTTTCGATTGCTTACTCATTTTTGTCCAACCAATTTTGCTGAGATTGAATGGTGGTTTTCAGTTTGTTGCATGTAGATTATGTTGTTGTTGCTGTCGAATCCAGATCGCCGGCAGCTATGCTGTTTTAACGTTGCTACTTTTTAGATCGAGATCAGGCTGTAGTTGTGGTGTTGTTTTCAGATCGAGATCGGTTATTGTTGTTTTGTTGCTTTTCAGATCGAGATCAGCTGTAGTAGTGGTGTTGTTTTGGATCGAAATCGTCTGTAGTTTTGTTGTTGTTTTAGGTCGAAATTGTCGTGGGTCGCCCGAGAAGGAATGGTCTTGCCGCCTGCAAAGGAGAAAGCGTATTTGTGTAAATAAAACTTTTGTTCCGTACAAAAGTTATAAATCCTGTGCTATAGTAAAAACATTATTTTTTAATAGTTTTTTGTTATTACATAAAAAAATCTCTTATTTAAATAAAGATCCCATAAAAATAAGGATTCAATACATGGCTTAACCTAATCCCAAAGAAATAGGGATTTCCTAACAGTTTTTTCGTATATATATTTAACGTGCCTTCGAGCTTGAACTCTGCTCAACGTATCCTCGAGCTCACCATTCCAGTTACCACCACCTCTTTGCTTGATCAGTTGTCGAACTCACCTGTTGGAGGAGACTAATACCTTCGAGCCTACAACTCATGCTCGGGCGCCGATGACGTAGCTCTGAAACTTCGTGACAATTTGTACAAGTATAATGCCAATACTTGCTAACCTCGAGCTTACATTTTATGAACCTACATTTCGAGGTTGTTTATTCATTCTCGAAATTTGGGTGTAACATTTTGCCCCCTCAAAAGTGTTGGTTCGAATCCCATGAGAAGGAAACTCTTAAACTTCACTTTCGGGAAACATGCCCACCTACCACACTCGAGTGTGGACATGTGTCAATACAGGATTAGATATTGAGAGTACTCAAGTACTCTTTTCTCTGCACACGTCCTTTCCTATTCCCCTTTTTTGCTGCCAATTTTCGAGATCAAATATAGTCCATTGGATTACATTTTAACCTGAATCAAGGGCTTATATTTCCCTTTGAATGCCACTTTTTTGCCTATTTAAACCTCTTCTTCACCTTCTTCCCCTTCACTCTTGCTTTTCAATCTTTAGAAGAGAAAAACACGAACCAGAGCCCTCAATCCTTTGCATGTTCTCCAAGCCAAATAAGCAAAGCAACCATGGTTCGCTCGGTTCCATCGCCTCATTTTTGCTCTCGGTCTTCCAATCTACAATATCTACATTCCAAGGATCAACCTTGTGTAAGTTCTTAAACCTTGCTTTTTCTGTATATCACATTTTTTTTTCTTAGTTTCCATGCATGAGAAAACTCTTATAACTCTTGCTATGTTCTTGAAAATCTTCTTTGTAAAATGGAGTTTTGATTTGTATGAGTGAGGATTTTTTGCGAATAAAGATCTATTTAGGCAAAAAATTTGGTTAAAATCTGACAAAAATATCATCTTCTTTAGGTTATAGGTTTCGTGTAGTGCAAGGAATAAGGTTTTGAATTAGGGTTTAATGCACATAACTCGATGACATCTCCTTTTTTGGTAACTGTCCATTTCTCTGGAAGTAACCGTCCCACTCTCGTATGAAGCTACTCTCGGTGCTCTGAGTTTATAACAGCTCGATCATGACATTTGAGCAGTCTCGCTATTCCGAGTCTTCAGGCTCGATTTATTCTATCTCGCTATTTCAAACTTGCAAACTCGTGTTATCAAGATTTTTTTTCTGATTTTCTAAGCAATCGACCCTCACCATTTTCTTTCTTGTTAGATGATGTAGTATTCAGAGAAATTGTGGGGGCACGAGCTTGCAATCCCGTACCACCCACCTTCTCCTTGAGTTGAACCTCCGTTCACTCAAAACCAACTATTAATTCAGGAGGACAAAGGGCGCCTTGAATGGGAAGACATACGAGCCCACTTTCGACGTCAGATTAATGAGGTTGAAGAAGGGAAAATAAGGAGACTACGATTTTTCCTGTATCCCAACCCAGATGTTAAGGTCCAACCAATCCTACTAGACCCCGAGTGTAAGGTCACCGTAGCATTTCCCCCAGGCGAACTCTCCTTCAAATTCATGGAGGGTACATCGAATCAACTAACCAAACAACCTGCCTCCAAAATCCCTTCTGCCCAGACCTTAGAGAGCTCTTTCTTCGAGGTCGAACATTATCAAAGTTCCATCGCATCCACAAGAGAGATGTAATGTCCCAAATTACCTAATAAGGCTTAGGGTCTTGATTAGGGGGTTAGGATGACAATTTATGGAAATTACACATATAGGTGATATATATGTGTATTATTATATGATCATGTGAGTTATATTATAATATGGCTTGATATGCATTTTTAAGTGTATTAAATATGCACGTGGGCCCGTTTCTGATTAAAAGGGCAATATTCGTAATTTGACCCATTATGGGTATATTTGGCATATATGTGATATCTGTGTGAGATCTCATTATTATGTGGATATATTTGGGTTACTTAGCACGAGGTAATCCTAGGGAGCAAGCTAGTGGGAAAGTCACAACGAGACCAATACTTGACTCGAGGAGAGTTAATGGGTATTTTGGGTATTTAGTACATTACCGGGATTGATCGGGTAATGAGAAATTATTTGGTAATTATTTGAGGATATTGGAAGTGACGGGAATTATGAGGCGTTGATTGTGAGTAACGGGGTATGCGACAAATGACAAAGGGAGAGTCTTTTGACTCTAGGGGCATATGTGTCATTTTGAGCCAAATTAGTGACTTAGTCACTTTCCCTTGGTTGAAGGAAACCTCAAATAGAGGTTATCAAAATAGAGCAGCCCTTTCTTCCTCTCTCTCTCTTCCCCCTCTCCCTAACTTTGTTTGATTTTTGAGGAATTAATGGAAACTTAAGCTTGGATTGAAGGCTTGCTTTTGAAGCTTGATTAGTTCCAGATAGGAGGACATAATCACAGTTGAGGTGAGCTTCAATCTCTGTTTTGATTGTGTTTCTGTTTTGGTTTTGGGTGTTCTGGAGCTTTGAAGCTCAAGGTCTTGGATTAGAGATTTGGGGGAGGTTTTGATTGAAGTTAAACTTGGTTTTTGATGGTGTTAATGTGTTGTTAATGTTTGGGGTTTGAATTATGGTTTTGGGAATTGATTGGGATGATTTTGGTAAGGTTTTGGCTCAGGAAAAATATGGATTTCTGGGTTCACGGGTTTTTGCCGCGGTCCTGTTCTTGGACGCTGCGGCCCGTGTGAACCCAGGGCACTAAGGCTGTTCTGCCTGGGAAGCGTGCCGTGGCCCGTGTCTGGATTTTCCTGACATGGGGCTTTCTGTCTGGGGGGCATGCTGCGGCCCTTTAGGGCAAGTCGCGGCATGCCTGGGAAGCTTTGGCCAAAATGGGTTTTTAGTGACGGGAATTCAAACCTAAGGGCTCGGGATCGATCCTACTACCTGGTTTAGTAGAGTTCGATGTCCCAGAGGCTAGGACTCGGTCCGGAAGCCTTTATTCGCTCATTATTGATGGGATTCTATATTATGGTTGTGACTATGTTATCGCTAGGGGCTCGGAATCGGGATCGTGCTTGAGGGTCATTTATTGGTAACTTGTGCTTGGACTAAAGGTAAGAAAATTGCACCCAATATGTGTACATGCGATTAGGGCTTGGCCCAAATTGTTGAACAAAAAGAATAGGGCATGAACACCTGAGAATGTGCATGATTATTATTATGCTTGTGATTATTGATTAAGCATGTTGAATGCTTTATATTTGGATATTTGACATATGATACATGCATGTTTGAATTATCTTATTGAGAAATGCTTGATTTATCGGTCAAGGGAGGCAATAGTGCGTTGAGCGATGGTCGATATGGTTATGCTTAACCAGGAGCGCATCATACGCTTGACCGACCTATTGGACGGGGAAAACTCAACGCCATGTATGCTGGACCAGCTCTAAGGCTGGTTATAAAGAGGATAGGGCAATGGGCTCCAGGGTGACTTATTAGTCCCATATCCTAGGGTTGGGCCCTAGCATTGACTTATTAGTCAAGGACGACCTTAGCACAATGAGTGCTGGTCGTAAGGCATTGGCTTATTAGTCAAGGACAACCTTAGCACATTGAGTGCTGGTCGTAAGACATTGACTTATTAGTCAAGGATGGCCTTACCACGTTGAGTGCTGGTCACAAGGCATTGATCACCATCTGGTCAATTCAGGGCAGAGGGAAACCATCCTTCGGGCATGCCTTGTTGAGGTCTGTGAAGTCGATGCAAGTCTTCCATATTCTGTTTGGCTTTGGCACCTACACCGGGTTGGCTAGACAAACGGGATACAAGGCCTCTCGGATGAAATTGATCGAGGATAACTTCTTGACTTCTAGCTTGAGGGCCTCTGCCCTTTTCATGCCTAGGGGCCTTCACTTTTGTTGGACGTGAGTTGCATTCTCGTCAATGTTCAGGGCATGACGTATGACGTTGCGGTAAATCCCAGTCATATATGAGTGGGACCAGGCTAGGACGTCCTGGTTTTCTTTTACCCCATAAATTATGGCAGCCCTGACTTCCGAGTTCAAGTTCCTCTCTACCCGGATCACTTTGGTTGGGTTGATGTCACTGATGCACACCTCCTCAACCTCCTCCATGGGCTCTAGTGCCTTATTCGCTTCTATTCGCAGATCCAAATCGTCGTCCTCCCGGACCACCCTCCGTGTTGGCTGTGGTGGTGGGATTGGATCATCGTTTTCCCTTTCGAGAGGCTCTTCGCGGACCATGAAGATTGGTCGAGCAAAGATGTGATAACATTTATGGGCGCTCTTTCGGTCTCCCTGTACGGTTCCCACTCCACCGTTGTCACACGAGAACTTCATGCATAGATGGTGGATGGAGGTAATGGCGTCGAAGTCAACTAGAGTGGGGCGCCCAAAGATCACGTTGTACGCAGTGGGGTAATCCACCACCACGAAGGTGAAGTACTTGAACGAGCTCTGAACGTTGTTCCCTAGTGTCACTGGGAGTTGAATCTTGCCCATCGGGAGCAACGAATCCCCATTGAAGTCGTAAATTTGCGTAGGGCAGGAGGCTAGGTTTGCTTCTGTTAGGCCAATTGTCATGAAGGTTGGCTTAAACAGGACGTTGACGGAGCTCCCGTCATCCACCAAAACTCGGGATACTCGTTTGTTGGCGATTTGGGCATCAATGACCAATGGGTCATGATGCAGGAAATGAACGCTCTGGGTATCTTCCTCCGTGAATGTTATGGGCAGGTCCATCAGCTTTGGGTGTTGTAATGACCCACTAATCTAGACTAATTGGACCATTATCGAAACTATACATAAAACTTACATTTTTACGAAAATACCATAATTTATTGAGTAACTTGAAAATAAGAGTTATTTACAAATAAACATAATACTAAGAAGGATTTTGAGAAAGGAAATAACATAAAAATACAGAAAAGAACTAGAGTTTTGGGTTTACCTCAAAGATTGGAAGATCAATCTAACATCCACCGAAATACTATAGCACTCACTTACTTCCCAAAGTGTTTGATAAGCTTATGATGTTTAAGCTTATAGTTTTTCCCCAAACCAAGTGTTTACACTCTTACACTCACTTAACACTAGCAGCCTCTGAACTTAGAGCAAATGGTGAATAATGGCTGGGTACTAGGTCCTATTTATAGAGTTTGGGAATGAAAATATCTTGATTTTACTTGAATAAAAATAATGGCTTTTTAGGTGAAAATCATTTGAATAATCGTTCAGCAGAGGCTGAAGACTCGTTCAGAAGATGCTGGACTGTTGAAGGAGTTTGAATGGCTGAAGGGAAAAGAATTCAAATGTATTTGAATTCATGCTGGTGGAGGCGATATATCGCCCCCTATAGGCGATATATCGCCTGGACCTTTGTTCCCGAGGCGACCGTGCATCGATTCGTGTTTTCCGTATCTACGTGTTGCGATATATCGCCCCCTATAGCTGCGATATATCGGCATACGCTGAATATTTAAACACGAATTTACACATTTTTAGCTGAGTTTGAATGGAGTAAACAGCCTTGACTAAGCCCTCAACGTGCTCAAAGCTGCTGACTGACCCTATACATTCAAACTTTTACCCTTATTTAATTTAATCCTCAAAAATACTTAATCCTTAATTACCATTCAAAACATGTGCTTAAAATCCTATTGGTTGATGTCTAAACCTTATAATATAATAATATAATCTTTAATATCAGACACATTAATCAAACCTTAGGTTATACTTAATATTCTTAAACTATAGGTTAAACTTAGAAAATCTATAAGTACTACTATGAGTGTCCAAATAACTCCCGGTCTGAACCAAAAATCCAAAGTAACAATGATAACACTAAACATACTATAATACTACTAAACAATTAGCTAAGTAAAGTTCTTGGACTCTACAATTCTCCCCTACTAAAAAGAATTTCGTCCTCGAAATTTACTTACCAAATAACTCCGGATACCGGCTCTGCATGTCCTCTTCCAACTCCCACGTTGCCTCGCGTTCAGAACTATTGCTCCATAGGACTTTAACTATAGGAAAGCTCTTGGACCGTAACTGCTTCATCCCCCTATCTAGGATGCTAACCGGTCGTTCCTCGTAACTTAAGTCCTTCTGGAGCGCTATGGTGTCGTACTTGAGGACGTGAGATGGGTCTGACACATACTTGCGTAACATCGAGATGTGGAAGACGTTGTGACTATCGGCTAGTGCTGGCGGTAGGGCTAGTCTATACGCAACTGGTCCCACTTTGTCCAATATCTCAAAAGGACCTAAGAATCGGGGACTGAGCTTGCCTTTCTTCCCGAACCGCTTGACACCCTTCATAGGAGATATCTTCAGGAAGACTTGATCTCCAACTTGGAACTCCACATCGCGTCTCTTGGTATCTGCATAGCTTTTCTGTCGGCTTTGAGCAGCAAGCATACGCTGTCTAATAAGCGTTACTGCTTCTTGAGCTTGCCTAACAGCTTCGGGCCCTAGAAGCTGCCTCTCTCCTACCTTGTCCCAGTGCAACGGTGATCGGCACCTTCTTCCATATAGCAACTCATAAGGTGCCATCTCGATCGTCGACTGGTAGCTGTTGTTGTACGAGAACTCGATCAGCGGTAAGTACTTGTTCCACGATCCTCCGAAGTCAAGTACACATGCGCGTAGCATATCCTCTAAAATCTGAATCGTACGCTCTGACTGCTCATCTGTCTGAGGATGGAAAGCTGTACTAAGACTTAACTTAGTACCCATGGCTTGTTGTAAGCTTCTCCAAAATCTTGACGTAAACACTGATCCTCTATCTGATACTATCGTCTTGGGGATTCCATGCAATCGTACAATCTCTTGGATGTAGATGTCTGCATATTGGTCTGCCGTATAAGAAGTCTTAACAGGCAGAAAATGAGCCGACTTGGTTAGTCTATCTATGACTATCCAAGCAGAATCATGCTGCTTATTTGTCTTTGGCAGACCCGTCACGAAGTCCATGGCTATATCGTCCCACTTCCACTCCGGTATGCTAAGCGGTTGCAATAATCCTGCAGGCCGCTGATGCTCCGCCTTCACTTGCTGGCATACCAGACACTTAGATACATACTCCGCTATGTCCTTCTTCATCCCTGGCCACCAATAGACTGCCTTGATGTCATGAGTCATCTTGGTAGACCCTGGATGAACCGAGTATGGGGTGTTGTGCGCTTCTTCTAGGATCGTCTTCTTAATACTTTGATCGTCTGGCACGCATACCCGATCCTTATATCTCAATAAACCTTGACTGGATATTGAGAAATCTGTAGTCTTGCCTTCTCTGACTGCATCCATGTGCGTTGCTAGTGAATCATCATGTCTCTGACCATTCCGTATGTCTTCTAGCAGATTCGATTGGATAGACAAGTTAGCCAACTTGCCTACAACCACTTCTATTCCGGCACTGATAAGCTCCTGTTGCAGTGGCTTTTCTATTCCGGATAAGGCTGCTAAGTTCCCATAACTTTTTCGGCTAAGTGCATCGGCAACTACGTTTGCCTTCCCCGGGTGGTATAGGATTTCGCAGTCGTAATCCTTTACTAATTCCAACCACCGGCGCTGCCTCATGTTAAGCTCCTTCTGAGTAAAGAAGTATTTTAAACTTTTGTGGTCCGTATAAATCTCGCACCGTTCTCCGTAAAGATAATGGCGCCAGATTTTTAACGCAAAGACCACCGCTGCCAACTCCATATCGTGAGTTGGATAGCGTTGTTCATACTCCTTTAACTGACGTGACGCGTAGGCTATCACCTTGTCATTTTGCATCAGTACGCATCCCAATCCTAACTTTGATGCATCACAGTAGACAACGAACTTGTCGTTGGGTGTTGGGACACTAAGTACTGGTGTTGAGCAAAGCTTATCCTTAAGCAACTGGAAGCTTTCCTCACACTTATCATTCCAGTTAAACTTTTGTTGCTTTCGGGTCAGGTTGGTGAGTGGAGTGGCTATTTTAGAAAAGCCCTCTACAAACTTTCTATAGTAACCTGCTAGCCCTAAGAAGCTTCTTACTTCCGACGCGTTCTTTGGTCTAGGCCAATCCTTCACGGCCTCTACCTTCGATGGATTTACTGCAACTCCGTCTTTCGATATGATGTGCCCGAGGAACGCCACTTGTGAGAGCCAAAACTCGCATTTCTTGAACTTCGCGTAGAGTTGGTGCTCCTTCAATCGCGTCAAAATCATCCTCAAGTGTTCCTCGTGCACCACTTCATCCTTGGAGTAAATTAAAATGTCGTCGATGAACACAACGACGAATTTATCCAAGTAGTCCTTGAAGACCCTATTCATTAAGTCCATAAATGCGGCTGGCGCGTTAGTAAGACCAAAAGACATAACCAAGAACTCGTAATGTCCATAACGAGTCCTAAAGGCTGTCTTAGGAATATCTTCCCCCTTTACCTTGAGCTGATGATACCCGGACCGTAAATCGATCTTAGAGAATATAGTCGCGCCTCGGAGTTGATCAAACAAATCATCAATCCGAGGTAGCGGGTATTTGTTCTTAATCGTTACTTTATTCAGCTCACGGTAGTCTATGCACATGCGCATACTTCCGTCCTTCTTTTTCACGAATAGTACCGGAGCTCCCCATGGTGAATGGCTTGGCCTAATGAAACCCAAGTCTAGGAGTTCTTGTAGCTGTGTCTTTAACTCCTTGAGTTCCGTAGGTGCCATCCGGTATGGTGCCTTAGAGATAGGCTCGGTGTCGGGTACTAATTCTATCGTGAAGTCTATTTCTCTAGTTGGCAGCAATCCTGGCAAGTCATCGGGAAATACTTCTGGAAATTCTTGTATGACTCGAACATCTCCAACTTTGAGTGATGTCTCCTTCTCCACATTCGTGATGTTGGCTAAGAATGCTTGGCATCCTTTCTCCATCATTCTCTGAGCTTTGAGAGATGATACTAACGGGGTGCGTAGTCCTGAAGCTTGTCCCATGAAGCACAGTTTCTGGCCGTCAGGAGTCTCGAACATCACCTTCTTGCGTCTGCAGTCGATCGTTGCGCCATGCCGTGCTAGCCAATCCATGCCTAGTATGACGTCGAAGTCTTTGATCACCAGCTCTATCAGGTCTCCTTCTAGTTCCTTGTCCTCAATCTTGATTGGTATGCCTCGTACAATTCGTGATGATAGAACTACTTTGCCCGAAGGCAACTCGGTTGCAAACCTAGTTCTAAATCTTTCACTAGGTTTGTCTAGTTTATCTATCATTCCTAACGAAATATACGAATGGGTGGCTCCCGAATCAAATAATACATGACATAATTTATTGAGGATGGAAACCTGACCTGTGACCACCTTGTTGCTAGCATCCGCCTCTCCTTGGGTTAAAGCAAAAACCCGAGCAGGAACCATCTTTTCGTCCTTCTTTCCTTCCGGCTTTTGCTGAGGACAGTCTCTTTTACGATGCCCTTCTTGACCACAGTTGAAACACTCCTTGGTGTTGGCACGGCATTCTCCGGGGTGCTTCTTCTGACATTTGGCACATGGCGGGTATTCCACGTAGCCCGACCTATTTCCCCCATTACTTGGTCGTGCCCTTTTATTGTTGTCGGCTTGCTTGTTGTCAGGATGCCTTCTCTTCTGTCCGTTACCGTTGTTGTTGGACTGACTGTTGCTGGACTGATTGTTGTTCCGACTGGCCTGAGGTTGGCTCTGCTGCCTAGGTTCCGGCTTGCTGGCTTCTTCTTTGCTCACGTTGGCTTGCAACCTTTCTACTTCAATTGCCGTCTCAAGAACGTCGGCATATGAAGTGTTTCCCGGGTTTGCTAGTTTAACCCCCATCTCGATCTTCGGGCGAAGTCCTCTAACAAACTTGTTCCCCCTTAGATAGTCGGTTGGAACCAACTCTGCTGCGAAATTCGCTAAGCGATCGAACTGACGAGCATATTCCGCCATTGTTAAGTTCCCTTGCTTCAGATTGGTGAACTCCTCAACTCTCGTAGCAAGCACTGCTGAATTGTAGTACTTCTTGTGGAAGAGCTCCACAAATCGGGTCCACGTCATAGTGGCAACATCGTGGGATTGCTGGACCAAATCCCACCATATCCTGGCATCTTTCTTGAGTAAAGATGAGACGCAGGATATGCGGTCAGCATTATTGAGGTTCATGTGGGCTAGGATCGGCTCCACATTCCTTAGCCATTCTTCTGCTTCAAAGGGGTCCGTAGTCCCTTCGAAGTTCGGAGCGTGCTGCTTGCGGAACCTTTCGTACACTGGCTCCATGTGCTGTACAGGATAAGGAGCGTAGTTCGTCATAGGCCATCCCCCATACGGACCAACTTGTTGGGGTGCTGGGGCCATTGGCTGTGGCTGCGGCTGCGGCTGAGGCTGAGATTGAGCCTGTTGGCGTTGTTGTTGCAGAAGTTCCTCAACTTGTTGTCGCAGTCTGGCAATCTCTGCAGTGTTGTCAGCTGGCTGTGCCGGCGCGTTGCGGCGAGCAGTAACACGCACTCTCCTTCGGCGAACGGTAGGGACCGCATTGGTCGCTGGAACATCGTTGGAAGCGTTCCCGTTGGTGCGAGCAGATCTTCGGAGAGACATCGTAGCAGAGTTCTAACAGTTAAAAGAAACATGTTAGAACTTTTTCCTAATAGGCTCTAAGGCAAAAACTTATTCTAAAACAAACATATCTCGGACCAATTTATTATGACTTTTTATGAAAAATTATATAGGTCTTTATTTATTATTAGAGTGGGTTTCTATACTTAGAAAAACAAGTCATATTTATTTTCTAAGTGTGTTTCTAATCATCCTATATGACTTAATTCTCAGGCTCGAAACTTATCTTTGTTCCAAAGTTAACCATATTGAGGGAGGGCTGGGATCAGTAAAATCGTTCCCACTACTAAGGCCCCCTAACTCTCAATAAGGAAACCAGGTTCATTGATTTGTATCCACCCTCACCGAACTCAGTCATTATTCATTTTATTTATTTATTATGATTGTAAAAAAAAATCAAACTTACACATGATATTCAAATAGCATATTTATTCATTTGGAAAACAATTTCACTTATTACAATCATAACATAAAAGTAAATAAAACAAATAAAAACTACTAATCTAAAAATCGGGATCTTCTACATCCGATCCGTCATCTAACATATCATCATCTATAGCCTCATAGTCATCATTATCATGAGCATCAAAATGCCCTCTAGGAAGGTTTGTGAGAATCCTATTCTTTTGCTCCTTGGTGAATTGAAATTCAAATTTTGCGGTGAACCTAACTAAGAGGAAATAGTATCTCATTGCTAATGGTGATTCATCCTCATCATTCATTTCTTCCCATATTTCTTCTAAGGCTGCTATGACAGGATGGAAATCTTTAAACAACCTAATCACTAATACATATTGTTCTGTTGATCTTAGCATTATTTGTTTAGCCTCTTGAAGGCCACCTATTGCTTGGTGAAACAAAACCAACCTTCGTGTAATCCTTTCTAAGGCTCCTACGGTGTTTCTTGGCTCCCTTATTCTTTTTAAGGCCTTAATGGCTCGGATATCTTGGTAGGTTAAAGCTCCATTCATTTTTAACTGAAACATAAACACTAAAGTTGTTAGCTATACACATAGACAAAGTAACTTGTAACTTAAACACTTACTTGGCGGTCCGATTCGGAGCTTTGAGCATGTGTATCGAGGAGAACTTCATGCGAAGGAACCATTTTCTCTGATACCAACTGTAATGACCCACTAATCTAGACTAATTGGACCATTATCGAAACTATACATAAAACTTACATTTTTACGAAAATACCATAATTTATTGAGTAACTTGAAAATAAGAGTTATTTACAAATAAACATAATACTAAGAAGGATTTTGAGAAAGGAAATAACATAAAAATACAGAAAAGAACTAGAGTTTTGGGTTTACCTCAAAGATTGGAAGATCAATCTAACATCCACCGAAATACTATAGCACTCACTTACTTCCCAAAGTGTTTGATAAGCTTATGATGTTTAAGCTTATAGTTTTTCCCCAAACCAAGTGTTTACACTCTTACACTCACTTAACACTAGCAGCCTCTGAACTTAGAGCAAATGGTGAATAATGGCTGGGTACTAGGTCCTATTTATAGAGTTTGGGAATGAAAATATCTTGATTTTACTTGAATAAAAATAATGGCTTTTTAGGTGAAAATCATTTGAATAATCGTTCAGCAGAGGCTGAAGACTCGTTCAGAAGATGCTGGACTGTTGAAGGAGTTTGAATGGCTGAAGGGAAAAGAATTCAAATGTATTTGAATTCATGCTGGTGGAGGCGATATATCGCCCCCTATAGGCGATATATCGCCTGGACCTTTGTTCCCGAGGCGACCGTGCATCGATTCGTGTTTTCCGTATCTACGTGCTGCGATATATCGCCCCCTATAGCTGCGATATATCGGCATACGCTGAATATTTAAACACGAATTTACACATTTTTAGCTGAGTTTGAATGGAGTAAACAGCCTTGACTAAGCCCTCAACGTGCTCAAAGCTGCTGACTGACCCTATACATTCAAACTTTTACCCTTATTTAATTTAATCCTCAAAAATACTTAATCCTTAATTACCATTCAAAACATGTGCTTAAAATCCTATTGGTTGATGTCTAAACCTTATAATATAATAATATAATCCTTAATATCAGACACATTAATCAAACCTTAGGTTATACTTAATATTCTTAAACTATAGGTTAAACTTAGAAAATCTATAAGTACTACTATGAGTGTCCAAATAACTCCCGGTCTGAACCAAAAATCCAAAGTAACAATGATAACACTAAACATACTATAATACTACTAAACAATTAGCTAAGTAAAGTTCTTGGACTCTACAGGTGTTGAGCCAGAGTCTGGACCAATGTGCACATCTCGTGGTCGTGATCAAGCTTGCTGAGGTATCTTTTCTTATCATTTTAGGACGATCCTCCCAGGTGCGAGCCTCTGGATATGGCGACCACGTGGTTGTCTACTCGAGGAGGCGCAGTTCCGGAAGGATATGTCATCCCGAGCCCGGGAGCCATGGGACCTCCAGGCGATTGCACTATTGGGGCCCCTTGAGAGGTTTGTGCTCCCGATCCTGGAGCATACCCTCCCTGAGGAGTTCGGTATGGTCCCTGCGCGCCCTGGGCCATAGATTATCCAGGAGCTGCTGGCAGTCTCGGAACTCCTGTTGGCATTCTGACCCACTGATGGAGGCGTCCCAGTTTGATCAAATTCTCAATTTGTTCCTTAAGCTGACGACATTCTTCAGTTGTGTTGCCCATGTCCTTGTGGTAGGCACAACTTTTGCTGGTGTCCCTCGAGTTCTTTCCCCCTTTAAACATGGGGCTTGGTTTTCGGTAATGGACTACGTTGTTCGTTGCAAGGTAGATGTTTTCTCGGGTATCCTCCAAATTTTTATACTTCTTATATTGGGGCCCGTACCCCTTCTTTCCCTTCTTTGTGGGCTCGGAACGGTTCTGACTTTTTCCAAATCTTTTACCCCGAGAAGGGTTGATGCTTGCCTCAGCTGCTCCAGACTGGGATTGTTGGGCACCTCCGGGAGCGAGACTGTACCTGGTTGGCACTACTCCGTACCTGGATAAAGAGGTTGACGAAACTGAAGCATACCCTGATGAAGTGGTTCCAGAGACAGTTGGAGTCATGATGACATCCCGATGGATTTAGTGGATTCGGACACCATTGGAGGTGACGGATGTTATATTATTTTATAATATAATGTAAT
This sequence comes from Humulus lupulus, assembly GCF_963169125.1. NCBI lineage: Eukaryota > Viridiplantae > Streptophyta > Magnoliopsida > Rosales > Cannabaceae > Humulus > Humulus lupulus. The sequence goes on from NC_084800.1 coordinate 79,174,490, forward strand.
ATTGTATTATAATGTTTTAGATTAAATAAATGTGACAAAGAGTGTCACTTATTGTAACATATAATAGAGAGTTACAATATTTAGATATATGAGATATATCCAAATAATGTAACATATTTAGTGTTACAAATTTGTAACTTCCAAATATTACCCTTTATTGTGTAAATTTGGTGTTACACAATATTGAAATGAATTTCATAAAGCCATATGTGAAATGGTTGTTAGAGATATGATTTTAACCCTAATAATGTGTTTTGGGAGTTACAAAATCATTTGGGAGGGTTTGGAACCGTTTGGAAAAACAACACATTTTTAAGTGCTGAAAATGGTCAGTGGTCGCGGCTAGTGGGACAGAGAGTAGTGGCCGCAGCCACTAATGTAACGACCCGAATTTGCTAATCAGGCTTAGGGCCTTGATTAGTGTGCCTGGAGGGCAATAAGTGGTTTGATATGCTAATATGTGAACTTATGTGTATATATGATTATAATTCATGTTTAATTGAGTTAAATGTGCATGTGGGCCCCATCTGGTATTAGTGGGGTAAGTGTGATAAATGAGATAAATGTTGTATATGTGTGATATGTCTGTACAGCACGATCCGAGACAGTCCTGGGGAGTGGTTAGCCAGAGAGTCACAGCGGGGTTGAGATTTGGACTCGGGGCGAGTCGAGGGGTAATTCGGGTATTAGATGAGTTATGGGATTATCGGGACATAGAAATAAATATTTGGAGATATATTTGAGGATAGAATGTTTAGGCGGGAATATTTAGGAAATTTACCATTTTGCCCTCGGGGACGTTTTGGTACCCCGAGCCTTGAGGTAACCCTTTAGACATAAGTTAAATAAAATAAAAAGGAGAATTGTTTAGAAACTTAGGGAACCGACACATATTTTCCTTGAACTGAAGAATAGCTCTTGTCTCTCTCCCTTTCACTCTCTAAGGCTAAACTTGAAGGGAACTCAAAGGAGTTGGCTGGGAATTAGGAGGATTTCAGATGTGATAACTTAGGAGCTTAAGGCTTGAGGATTAAGGTTCAACTTCAGAGGTTTAATTCAGCAAGAGGTAAGCTTTTTCATGGAAGTTATGTTTAAGTTTCAGCTGTGTTTCCAAGCTTTGCATGTGGGTAGAATCTAAGCTGTTTTTGGGTATTCTAGTTGAATTTTTGGAGCAGATTTCTGTTGGGTTTTAGTGTTGATATTGAGTTGGAATAATGGTGCTATTATCTAGGATTGTTAGCTTGGTTTTGGTGAGAATTGGCTTGAGGAAAGGTTTGGAAAATGGTGTAAAAATCTGGGTTCGTTGTGGAGCGCTGCGGCCCTAGGAGGGGTGCGCCGCGGCCCGCGTGCGCGCGCGGCCATGGAAGGCCGAGAGATTCATGCGCGCCACGGCCCATGTGGGGGTCAATGGGAAGCTAGCCTCTGTTTCGAGGCTAGCCGCGGCTCTAGTGGGTGGGGCCGCGAGCCTTAGTGCCAGTTTGAGTTTTTAGGGTATTTTAGGCTTGGGAACTCAAGGGGTAAAGCTCGGGATGGATTTTATCACCCAGATTGATAGAATTCAAGGTCCCGGGGGTTGGGGTTATGACTTGAAGATATTTATTGGATTAGAATTTGATGAATGGACGTTGGTAATGGGTTGTGACTAGGTTTTCGGCGAGGCTCACGTTAGAGGACTGTGCTCGGGGCATCGTTGCTCAGAAAGCTCGGAACTCAGGTAAGAAAACCCCTGCTTCCATAGAGCTTGTGTGCAGGGATGAGCCCAATATGCTAGAACTGCAGAGCGTAGCTCTTTATCTGTTTATGCTTGAATTCTGTACTTGTTATTATATCGTGTATGATAATATGTGAGTGAACGGCAAGACCGGGAATGGTGTAGACCGAGAACAGTGAGGGGCCGGGAACGGCGTCAGGCACGTTGAGTGCTAGGCCGAGAACGACAAGGGGTCGGGAGCAGCGTTGAGCACGTGGGGTGCGAGTTGCCAGGGCGAGTCCCTAAAAGGATACCTGGGATATCCTCACAGTGTGGTCCGCGAACCCAGGGCTTGGTAAGCGCCTGGGACGGCTAGGCCATATGTGTTTAGCCATTGGTGGCCTATTTATATGCTTGACTTGTGTATTGCATATGTTATCTGTTATGGTTTTCTTGCTGGGCTTCGGCTCACAGATGCTCTGTGGTGCAGGTAAAGGTAAGGAGAAGATCAACCAACCATGAGTACAGCAGGTGTGAGGCGGCGTGTACATGTTTGGCCAGCCTGGCTGCCACAACCAGGGGATTTTGAGTGATGCTTGTAAATGAACTTAGATTTTGTCGTTTTGTCGACTCAAAACAGTTTTGTGCTGTAAATATTTTCTTAACTGTATTTTGGGATCCTAAGTGTAAACTTTTATGATTTATTATGAAAACTACTACCTCTAATGTTTTTCTTTTATTTATGGCTTAGTTACACGGTTTGACTTAAAACCTCGATTAGCGAGTTGAAAGCACGATTTTAAACTCACTTAGTAACGGCTCTAAGGAAGTAGGGTGTTACAACTAATGTCTCTGGTCGTGGCCACAGGCCAAAACTGACCATTTTTTTTAGTTTTTTCAATCTTTGTTGAACGGCTCAAAAAACCCAACTAACTCCCAAATCTCATTTTTAATACCATATTAATCCAATTAAACATTGGTAACAGCCATGGGGGTTGGTGGAATTTAAAATTCAAAGGGTGTCTCTAAACTCTATAAATAGGAGGCTATAACTCACTTGAAAGACACAACATTTCTATCCATTAGAGCACTTGGCTAGAAACACCTTGAGGCTTGATAATTCCATAAAGCATTTCTAATATCCGAGAGAGATCTCTTAGTGCTTGAGTTAGGGGGGAATAAGATTTTGGACAAATGTTTTAAACCTTGTTCAAGTTGGTGATCCCCAACCTTCTTCACTTAGGTTGTGTAAGTGAGAGTTTACTTGTGTTTCTGTTCTTCATTTTATTCTATTGTTTTTTTTTCTTATTCTCTTGTTATATTTACTTGTATATTTTGTTGAGTTGTAGTATTTTATTTTGGTCCAAACACTTTATTTTACTTGTAATCTTTTGCTTAGAGTTGTATTCTCACTATTCTCTTCTTCTTCATCATCTTCTTCCTTTTCTTTGTTTATTTGTAATTTTCAGTTATAGAGTTGTAACCTTATTTAATCAATCTATATTTATTTGTAATATTATTGCATAGAGTTGTAGTATTCTTACCCATTTCCATTGAGGCAATCTATTTTTTCCTAACACCGGATAGAGGCTTGCTGGATACTACACTCTGTACCCGGGAAGGGTTTGCCGTTGACTGGGGTGTTTACTGCCATCCAAAGGCTTGGATTCGAGCCTCTTTCTAGTTGATGAAGTCTTGTGCCCTCCTTATAAATTCTTTGAGGGTGGTCACCTTTCTGCGTTGCATGTCAACCCAGAGAGGGGATCCAGCTCTGATTCTGGATTGGAGAGTTACCTGGCACTGTCCATCATCCACCTTAGTCTTTGAGGCTTTTTCCGTGAAGCATTGAATGTAAGCCCTATGGGTTTCGGTAGGATGTTGCTTGATGTTGGCCATCGCACTAACTTCCATGTCTAGTTTTTGGGCAACCACGAATTGTTTACGGAAAGCCAACTACAATCCGAACCAAGACTAGATTGATCCCGTCTTGAGCCTTTTCCACCATTCTTCGGCGAGTCCGGCTAGAGTGATCGAGAAGCACAGGAATTTGTTGTTGTCACAGACATGGGCTGTAGTCATCAGGCGATTGTAGCGAGACAAATGATCTTTGGGGTCAATATTCCCGGTATAGGCGGGTATGCCCAGTATCTTGAACCCTTTGGGTAACATGACGTCCAAGATGTGTTTGGAGCATGGCTCATTCTCCTCATCTTCAGAATTGGAACCTCCGGCTTCTTACTTCCGGACTAGGCGGTCCGTGACCTTTTTGAGAGCGGCCAGTTGTTGCATGAATTGCCTGGCCATTCCATCGTCCAGGGGGACTCTTTCTTTCCTCCTATCGTTGAGGTTATTTCTCAAGTCACCTCCTCGAGGGCAAATATTTTCTTTTTGGGACCGCTCCTTTCGAGCATTGTTGCGATAATTTTATTACACGCAAGTGCACGTATCATACAAGTAGTAACTCTCACAGGTGAGGTCGAACCCAAGGGAATTGCAGCTAAGTACTAACAAAATTGGATTTATATTTCTATTTGGCAACAATAAAATTTGGTTTTAAAATAATAATGCAGAAAACAAAATAAGCAAAACAACAATTAAAAAGGGGTTTAACAATGAATGTGAAATTAGGAATATGATTTCAATTGCTTTGATTACCCAATTGTTAATACTAGTCAACTATTCTTCTTCCTCCTATGTGATGAAAGATTATAAAATCACCTAAACTCTTTTCAGATCATAAAGGTACTAAATTGCATGTCAACTACTGCATCTCTGAGATAGTACAACAAACAATTCGCATTAAGAAATAATCTAAAAGTCACACAAGCTATGCAAATACTTTCGTTTCACATCAAAACCTATATTTATTCATTTAGAGCATTCCTAATATTCACTTTTCAGATTTCATATTAGGATCATGAATCATGCTTAAGGTGATCAATCTCAAACATGTATTAAGCACAAAGATGAACAAATCACATAAACAAGGAAGAAGGAACAATCAAATAGCATTAATCCATGGAATAATCTCAGTCAATATCCATCAAATCCCTAAATATGAGTTTAGCTCATAATCTCAGTATTCATATCCATAATCAAACTAAACATAAACAATAACATAGAAAATTAAAGAAAAGGAGAATGAAACTAGATTGGGAATTGTCACAGATCGCCCACGCTCGCTCCAAGCTTCTTCTTCTTCTTTTCTCCACTTGTTTCTGTCTCCCCCTTCTAATTCACGTTTTTCTCCTCTTAAAATCGCATCAGAAATCGTAACCCTAAATTATCCCCCTTGAATTAACCAAAATGCCTTTCATTTAAAAATCTGTCGAATTTCAATTTCCAGCAACCTAGTGCGGTCGCGCTCTACAGTAGCGAGGTCGCTTTACTCTCTCAGAAAAGGCATTTTTGACAGCTTTACGAATTTTTGTGCTTTTTGGCATCTTTTTCATTCTAAATCATCCCAATCCTTTAAAACCTAAAAATAAACAAAAACAACACAAAACAAGCATAAAATAGAACAAAACAACCCTAAACCTCTAAAATACTTCCTAAGTAGACACACTAAAACAAGTCTAAAACTCGCTAATCAAGCATTGAGGCTGTCTTGCAAATCCACTCGGGATGTATCATCTCCCGAACTGACCGTTTCTGACTCCTCTCTGCGTCTACGCCCTCCGTGATCCTTGTTCACAGAGGCCCTAGGATAAACATGTCTTCCCTAATCGTCCAATGTAGGGACGTTCTGAGGCTTTGTACCCTGCGAGCACTTCCCCTGCAGATTGTTCGGATGATTTCGTCCTAGGATAGGATTCATCTGTTCTTTCCTAGGGAATTGCCCTAGGTTAGCCCCGATTGTTGGAGCATGAGAAACTTTCTTATGGGTGTTTTCTTTTTCAATGGGATCAACCACTTTGGCTTTCCCTTTTTCTTAAGCTGGGTTTGACGGACCGACTCCAGGAAGTGGGGATCATCCCGGAGGAGGAATATGGGTTGTGTTGTTGGGCACGTCCGTCCTAGTAGGTGAGACAAGCGCCTACGTTCTCGGGGGAGGAACGGCTAAGGGATTGGTGCAAATCCCTGCGCAGCTATAAAAGCTTGAAGAGCCAGGAGGGACTTCTGCATCTTACGGGTGGTCTCCTGCTGTTTCGCCATTCTTGCTTCTTGATCCAGGACTTGTTGCCTCAGACGGACCACTTCTGGATCCTCTTGCTTAGGTTCCACGTCCTTCCCATCAGGATCAACGAGATTCTCAGCCTCGGGGTCTTCATACCCCTCTTTGTCTTCCTCGTAATAATCTTCGTCGTAGTCACCCCCTTCTCCGAAGTTCTGGGAGTCGTCAAGCAGGGGCCCATGATAAGGCATGTCCTCTGGTTCGTCATGAGGAAGTAGTTGATTAGGCAATGGTTCTCCATTGTCTTGTTGTTGTTGGTGAGTGGGGTCAAACACGGTGTAACGCCCCAACTCCAGAGACCGTTATGGTGCATATTGCAAACAGTGCTAAACTCGCTAATCGAGTCATTTGGCCATAAACGTGTAACTAAGTATGATTAGCGGTTTAGGGATTAAAAATTTTGGTTAAGATGTAACGTTTCATTAGAACGTTTATTATATACATTAGGATCCCAAAAATATAATTTCAGAGTCTATTACAAGAAAGTATTACAATAGGCCGATCTAAGCGGCAAAACAGGGTTTAACCCTAGTTCCTCTTTCAAACCTCGGGCAGGTATTGGTCGAGCAGTTGCATATGTACACGTCATCACCTAAGCTCTCCAACTCAAGGATGGTCCAGCTTTCTTTTGCCTTTACCTGCACCACAAAGCACCCGTGAGCCGAAGCCCAGCAAGAAAACATGAATATGCTCATGAAAATAATATCAGATGATGTCATTACATCACACAAAGCTTATAGCTCTAAAAAGATGAGTGACTGATGATTAAGTCACTAGCCATCAGGTGAAGAGGTGACTAATGAGTCACAGTCTGGACAGGTGACTAATGAGTCACGCTCTGGTTAGGTGACTAATGAGCCACGCTTGGGATAGGTGACTAATGAGCCATGCTCGGGATAGGTGACTAATGAGCCACGCTCTGGATAGGTGACTAATGAGCCACGCTCTGGAGGTCCCATACCCTCCTAGCCATGTGACCTGTGGGTCACCTTAGCCTTTTCCGGCTCTGGCTCTAGATTTCTAGCCTTGGGCTAGACAAGCGCTTTTAATATTCATCGAACTTGAGGTCGGTCCGACATTAATGCTCATTTGAGATGCAGATGTCGATTAGATCTAATCTTTGTTGGCTTGCGTTGAACACGCTAAGGCCGTCCTGACTTATGAGTTAGCACCGTGTGACCAGTGCCCAGTACCACTGTCGAACCTAACTAATGAGTCACAGCTTCACAGTTGATACTAACACCTTTCCCAATTCTGAATAATGAGTCAGTACCATGCACAAGTAAGCATTGTTACCAAACATATGTCATATGTCGAATATTCAAACGTAGGGCATTCAGCATGCTTACTTAACAGTTGCTAGCATAATTATAATCATACACAAACACAGAGACTCAAGCTCTGATCAATCTCACAGTCAATACTCATGGCATGCCCTAATCACATGTTTCTCGTGCATCACATGCATCACACTTAATCATCCAGCATGCCTCAATAATAATCATATGTGAATGAGCCAGATTGCCAAGCATTCAATATGTTATCAATGTTTACATTTAAACATCCAACATGCATAGAAAATAACCATGCATGTCACACATGGGGTGCAGTTTTCTTACCTTCGGTCCAAGCATAGGTTACCAACAAACGAGCCACAAGAACGATCCCGATCTCAAGCCTCTAGTGATAACCTAGTCACAACAACAAATGGTAATCCAATGAATTCAAGTTCTAAAACCAATCCTTGAATCAAAACTTAGCCTCCAAGACATCAATCCTCACTAATTCGGGTAGTAGGAATGATCCCAAGGCCTAAAACCATGTTCCCGAGGTCAAAACACGCAAACGGGCTCAAAAGCCTGCCTGAGCCGCGGCCCTGGAACCTTGAGCCGCGACCCCCAGCCAAATCTGAAGCAAGGGTTGCGGTGCCCAATGCATAGGGCCGCGGCGCCCAGCAGGAACAACTCCTGCCACCAGCTTCATCGAACCAGGGCCGTGGCACCCATGAACAGGGTCGCGGCCCAACTTCGGGGCAGCCATTTTCCTTCGTTTTTAACCTTTTAAAACCTCCCAAAAACATGTCTAAACATTCCCAAATCATCAAATCAAAGATCTCAAACTTCCCAATGGTCCAAAACCACCAAAACCTGAGGCTCAAACAAACTAAAAACTCAACGATTTACAAAATCCAATTAAAGCTTAAAACTTTTAAAAACTTAAAACTTACAACTTGAATTACCTCCGATTGAGTTGTTTTCAACTAAATCCTCTAGATAATAAGCTTATAATCTTCCCTAGGATTGCTATGCCTCAATCCTCGCTTGAATCCGAGTCCTAGAACTCAAGATACCTTCGAAAACGCGATCGGAAGACGAAAATGGAACTTTTGGGGAAAGAGAACGTACAGAACGTTCTTTTTATTTCTTAAAAGGTTACTTCAAGCTTAAGTAGCTTCCAATAGAACCTAGTGCTCGGGGTCCCGAAAACACCCCCGGGGACATTATAGTCAAAACTTCCAGAATTTCCCCCTGATCTTACTAACTCCCAATCTATCACCAAATATTAATTCCCATTACCCAATAACCTGGTAATGCTCTAAATACCCCTTGACTTACTCCAAGTCAAGTTTAAATCCCGTTGTGACTTTCCCACTAGCTTACCTCCTAGGATCGTCTTGTGCTGGGTAACCCTGACATAATCAAATAATAACAAAGCACCACGCTCATTTCACATATATGCCAAAAATGCCCGAAATTGCCAAATTATGGAAATCACCCAATTAATCCCAAATGGGTTCACATGCATATTATCATTAAATAACACAGTAAAGCAATTATGGCCCTCCCGGCCTCCTAATCAAGGTCCTAAACCTTATTAGGAAATTTGGGGCATTACACACGGTATGCCTGGTGTTCACCATTTTCGCAGATGATCAAGGTTGATTCAAGCTTTCTTCAGCTCTTAATGAAAGCACCAAAATTTATACCGAGTTTTTCGAGAAACTATAAATATATTTAAAGATAAGAGCTGGAAAGAAAGGCTAAGGAATAAATAAGATCACAATTTTTACGTGGTTGGGGCGTTAATGAGCCTTAGTCCACAAGTCACTAGTATTAAGCTTTAGAGAGTTTTGACAATGGAGGTTTTCTGCAAATTCACCAGCATTTTTCTTACAAGAAAAAATCTGGGATCCCTTCTATAGTGCACAACTGACCCTATTTATAGGCAGTCATGTCACTTGGGCGAACCAATCCGGGCCCAATAGGGATATAATTACAATTGCTCGCTAATAGAGCCATAATATAAGAGAGGTAACATAATTAAGGGTTGTTAATCAGGGCCCATTGGGCTGGCTTAGGCGTGGTGAAGCCTTACAATTGTCCTCCACACTTAGCACAGACTGATCTACGTGGGCTATCGAGGTGATCCTGGGAACAGGATCTGTCAGAGTAGTGGCAGTACTGTTTCTTAGGAACAATGTGTTGGAAAAAGCTTATACATGATCTTTATTTATTTTCATGTATATCTAATATTAAACAAATTAATATGAGATAGCCTAAAACATGTTTCTAAAATTGAATTCAAAGAGAAACAAATAATATAATACTTACAGTATACGCAGCGGAATTAAGAGTCCTTCCTTCAGTTTCTCTAACTCTTGTATCCTTTCTGTCGCAGAGTATTATCAAGAAACTGAACCGATCTTCTATTTTCTTCACAATCTTCCAATGTATCCTTAGAAACACCTAGACTAGTGTGGGCAATTCTCAACACATGAGATAGATATAGAGAGAAGAAGAGAAAATAACAAAGAGGTTTAGAAAAGGACTTGTGTTTAGAGAGAATCTAAAACTATCAGAAAATCTGACTTGTGACTTATCTGTCGTCTCTAAAATCTTCTCTCTAAGCACTCCTTTTATAGACTCAATTAGGCCATTTAATTTAATTAAAAAATCAATAAAATAACAGCCATTTTGAAGCCCTAGGTCGAAATTATCATGGGCTATAGGCCCGTGAAATTTCCCATTTGATTATAAGCCCATTGGACTTAAAATCAAGGCCTGTATTATTTTCTATTGATTTAATTAATTAAATAATTATTTAAATCCTTTATCAAATTAATTATTTATAATTTGAACCTTGATTTAAACTTATTTATTAATTTAGATACCAATTTATCTTAATTAATAAATCTGCCATAATTTCTCTTTTCTTCTCAAAATTACACAACTCTGTGAAACTATCCAAAATTGACCTGGTCAACTTTGATAATTCTAATTGATGATTAAATCAATTAATTGAGACTATCTAGATTATTTTATCCAAGGTACAATGGGGACCATGGGCCTATGAAATCAAGCTCCAATAAGTTATCATAAATCTAACAAATAAATTTACTAACTTATTAATTCCTCGTGACTCCACTATAGACTTGGAATTGCACTCTTGAATTCATAGAACGCTCTATAACAAATATAGATACACTATTAATTATCCAATTTTACAACAATAATTGTCACTCAATCCTCTATAGACGGTCTACAATGAGATATGACTAAAATACCGTTTTACCTCTCATTGTATTTTATCCTTAAAACACTTAGTTTCTTGTAAATGATATTTCAGTAAACTAATTTAATTACTGAAATGAGATCTCTATCATTTAACACCTTGAACCAAACTAAAAGGAAATCATCATTTCACTTCTTCATCAGAAGCTATAGATGTTCATATCTATGATTAACACTCCCACTCAATTGTACTACCGAGTTCCCAAGATGTAAGTATGGGCTAGTCCGTAGGGTAAGCTGGTAACGAACAAGTCAAAGAACTCAAATAATACAATTAGTTAGAATACTAACCACTAAGAATTGAGATTGAATTGACCTATGGTCAACTATATGATATGACTAGAATAGATAATAACGGTATGTTTACTTATCTTATCAACTGTCAATATCGGTCCTGTCCGATGTAACAAATACATCCGATCTTATCTACTTTGCTAATGTTCTGGAAAGAACATAACACTGTAATGTGTAAGTAGATCATATTGTAGATTGGCAAGTCAGTGTAAATTCGGTGCACTGACTAATCTTAGGACTAACTTATTTTGAACATACAATCATATTTATATTCCACTGTGATTACGTCACTATAAATAAGATTAGCTATATGCTCGGGATTTAATAGAAGTTTATATTAAACAAATAATCATGAAAATAAAACATGTGAGCAAAGTGATTGACCAAGTCAAAAAATGATTTCTATTCTTTTATTGATAATAAAATGAGATTACAAAGAATTTGGGTTTTAATTAGGGCATAAAACCCCAACACAATGTACGTTCCGTGCGTACCCTATTCTGCAGGTTAGTTAGGGAGACCAACTTCTAGATTTCTCGAGGACACGTCAACATCAGGGAAGACTAGGCCTATACTATCCGGATCAATGCTCCAGATTCATTTACCAATGTCCGGGTCCGTTTACCAAAGTCCTGGTTCGTTTACCAGGACCCGAGTTCATTTGTCAAGGCGGACATTGTAGCGTCCCAAATATGCTAATAGGGCTTAGGGCCTTGATTAGCGTGCCTGGAGGGCAATAATTTATTTATTATGTTAATACGTGAATTTGATGACTATGTGATTATAAATGCATGTTTAGGTGAATTAAATATGCATGTAGGCCCCATTTGGCTATTAGGGGCATGTTTGTAAGTTTAGCCCGTGAGGGCATAAATGAAATAGTTGTGTATATTGTGATCTTTACCATGTGTGAGTGGTGATATATTTGCGATGCACGATCCGAGATAGTCCTAGGGAGTAGATTGGCTAGAAAGTCACAACGGGGTCAAATACCTGGCTCGGGAGGAGCTTGGGGGTATTTTGAGAACATAATATGTGTTCGACATTTATTGAGTAACGGGTAAACGTTTAGTAATGATTTAGACATGTCGGATTAAACTGGGATTTATAGGAACACTTGAGGAATTAGCGGGATTTGGCAAATGACGAAATTTCCTTTGGGTCATTTAAGGATTTAGGATAAGCTTAAGGGACGGTTTGGTCTTTTGGCAGGGGTATTTCATAGCTTGGAGTAAGTTTAATATCCTTGATAAGTTACTGGAACTAAAGAGAAGAAAGGAAAACAGAAATTCCCAGCTAGACTCACAGCTCTCTCTCTCTTTCGGCTCACCTCCTCTCTCTATGGTGCTTGGTTTTTGAAGGAGTTTAGGCTAGAAGTTCAGGGGTTCAAGGCTAGAATTTGGAAGGCTAGCAGCTTGGAACTCTGGGAATTAATTCAAAGACTTAGTTAAGTTCAAGGGTAAGCTTTTTAACTTAATCTATTATGTTGAATTCTGTTGGGAAGTGATATGCATGTGAGCTGAATTGTGTATTACTCTTGGTTATTTGGAGAAGTCTTGAGGTTGTTTATGGGATGGTTAGGGTGTTTAGACTGTGGGAATAAGGATTCTGGGTATAGGCCTTGAATTGGGTTGATTTCAGAGGGTTTAGGCTTCTGGAAAACGCAAGGAAAAATGGTGTTTTCTGGGTTTGGAGGCTCGAGCCGCGACCCTGTTCTTCAGGTGTCGCGGTCCATGTGTGCTGAAGAGGTTGGAAGCCTCTGTCTGCCAAGCGCGTCGCGACCCAAGGATGGGAGCGCCGTGACCCGTGTCCCTCAACCAGTGAGGCTATTTTCCTTTGACTTGAGTACGCCGTGGCCCTTAAGGGGTTGGGCCGCGGCTGAAGTTCGAGATATTGATTGTTTGAAGGTTTTTAGCTCGAAATCTTCAAAAAATCTAGTAAGGCTCGGGAAGAATTTTACCACCCGAATTGGTAGAATCCAAGGTCCCAGAGGCTAGAATTATATCCCAAAGTTATTTATTAGATTAGAGCTTGATGGATGGCTATTGTTAATGTGTTGTGACTAGGTTTTCAATGAGGCTCGGGTAAGACAACTGTGCTCGGGATTGCAATGCTCAGGAAGCTTGGGACACATGTAAGAAAACTGTTGTACCCGTAGAGCAGGGCGTAGCCCTATTGTTTGTATTGTTGTATTGCAGGGCATGGCCTTATGTGATTAAATTGCAGGGTGTAGCCCTATTATTTATGTTTGGTATATGTTTAAGTATTTGTTGATATTATGCTATGTATTGCATATTTGTGAATGAACGGCGAAGGCCGGGAACGGCGAAGGCCGAGAACGACAGGAAGCTGAGTACGGCAAGGGGCCGGGAACGACATTGAGCACGTGGAGTGCAAGGCCGAGTACGGAAAGGGCTGGAAGCGGCGCTAGCACGTAGAGTACAAAGCCGAGTATGGCAAGGGGTCGGGAATTCAGTGTTGAGCACGTGGAGTGCAAGCTGTTAGGGCGAGACCCTCTTAGGATGCTAAAGTCATCCTCACGGTGAAGATCATAAACCCAGCACCTGGTAAAACGCCTGGGACGGCATGGCCGCTATGTGTTTAGCCTGTTGGCTGTTTTGTTATATGTTGCTGATAGATATGCATATGTTAATTGTTTTGTGTTGAGTTTTCTTGCCGGGCTTCGGCTCACAGGTGCTCTATGGTGCAGGTAAGGGAAAATGGAAGGTTGACCAACCATGAGTACGGAGAGAGTGGAGCGACGGGTACATGTTTGGCCTGCCTGGCCGCCACGACCAAAGGTATTTTTGGGAAATGTTATGTATTGACTTGATTTTGTCGCCTATTGACCCTAAATGTATTTTGAGTTGTAAATATTTTCTAAACAGTATTTTGGGATCCCAACTGTAAAACTTTTCGAGATTTCAATGAATAACCAAATGTTTTATACTTGATGACAATAAGGGGTTTTATCTCAATTTAGCTACACTTTTAACTTAAAACCTCGATTAGCAAGTGATTAACACGTTTTAAACTCACTTAATAACGACTCTAAGGAAGTAGGGTGTTACAGACATCTCGATGGCAAGGACCTCACCTGGATTCTTGATAAGATATGTCTCCTAGAAACAATTAGTCTGCCACCATAATTTACATCCCGGAGGATGTAGGTTTGGTGTGATCGAGAAGGTAATTCGAAGCTACATCTCAGTCTTGGTCCTTTTATAATGCTCGGGCCATTCACCTGTCATTAGGCCGGGTATGATCTTGGTTTCCTCATTCCTTGTTCACTGGGCCCGGGTTGGGCCCGAGCCTCATCTGAGGGTCCATGGACCCATTTGGCCATGCCACATGTCAAATGTATAAAATATGGATAATAGTTATATATCGTAGAATGAAGAAATTTGTTTATATTTTCAAATACAAACCACCATAAAACAATTTATATTATTAATTATTATAGATATAATAGATATTTATATTTTTTATAATTAGATAATTTTTTTTTTTTAATATTTTCATATACAAACAACCATAAAATCATTTATATTATTAATTATTATAGATATTTATATTTTTTATAATTAGATATTTTAGTTTTTTTCTTTTAATTATTAACTAATAATTATAAATTTAAGAAATTAAAATAAAAACATTTGAAAAAAATTAGAAAATAAAAAGAGTGATTTTGAGCAATTTTAAAGTGAAACTGCCATAAAATTATTTATATTATTAATTATTATAGATATTTATATTTTTTATAATTAGATATTTTATCTATTTTTCTTTAAAGTTTTTTTCTTTTAATTATTAACTAATAATCATAAATTTGAAAAAATAAAATGAAAAAATTATAAAGTAGAAAAAAGTTCTTTGGAGCAAGAGTATCGCAACATTTATTTGGTGTATAAATATATAGATTTAGATAGTTTGATTTTATTTTTGGAAAAAACTGCTCAAAATTCTTGTATCAAACTAAACTGTGTACACCTTATTTGTGGAGGTAGAAGGCCTAGGAATAGTGAACTTCTATTCCATTCCCTGAGAAAAAGCAATGACAATATGCTAACTCTACGTGTGCAGTTACGAATTTGCCTGATTTTAAAGATATTTTTTTGATGGGTTCTTTTTTTTTTCTTTCCTTCTTTCTTTTCTTTCTATGAAAAGGTCCCAAAAACTTTACCCTCGAGTTGTAACTTACCCAAGCTTAATAATGCCAATGTCGCAACTTTGATCTCCAGTGTTGTGGACGAGTTCAAGGTCTCTTGTAAGTTGTATTTAGTTGATACAATCAAAATAAGAGTGACAATCATCATTAGCACTTAAAACTAAGAAAACAAAAACAGGATGAGAGGAGAAAATGAGAACAAAAAGAGTAATAAAATGAAATACAGAAATAAAGAAAATATGAAAAGAAATAGTGAAATCGTGTTGCAAAAAGTCTTAGGCATCTCCAATCTAACACTATATATGATATTACACTAACACTAAAATTAAGGAATTTTAACACAATATTTTTTTTTCATTCCACCCATAATACCTAAATTTACACTAAAAAATATATTTTTTATTATTATATTATTTTTTAAAAATATATAATTATAATATATATATACATTTAACAATGTTAGAATGATATTTGGTGTAAAATTCGCTCAAATTTGGTGGCCTTAAAGCATCTCCAACCCATTACCCTATTATGGTGTTGCACCAATACCAAAACTAAAGAATCTTAACACCATATTTTTTTACATTTCAATCACAACACCAAAAATTACACCAAAAATATATATATATATATTGTTTTCCATTTTATGTTTGGTGTATTTGATTTTAATATTAGAATGTAAGTTTGTAATATTTTAATTATTTTTTGTATATTTAATCAATTTCAATGTTAATTTTATTTTCTTATAGTGTAGAGTAAGAATTTTCACATAAATTAAAATTAATTATATAAAAAATTAATTATGAAATATTTGAAATTTTATTTAAAAAATTAAATTATATGTGTATTTATAATTTAAAAAACTCAACATAAAATATAAACCCACATAATTTTCATATGTTAATAT
Organism: Humulus lupulus; assembly: GCF_963169125.1. Classification (NCBI taxonomy): domain Eukaryota; kingdom Viridiplantae; phylum Streptophyta; class Magnoliopsida; order Rosales; family Cannabaceae; genus Humulus; species Humulus lupulus. The sequence goes on from NC_084800.1 coordinate 79,190,294, forward strand.
ATATAAATATATATATAAGATATAAATATATTTATCTTTAAAAAAAAAAAATGCCGTGTGAATAGTGCACGGCATATATGCCGTGGCACTGTTCATCAACGGGTAAATGCATACATTTTTAGAGTTAGGTTGGAGCTAGATTTGTAATCTCCACGGCATATATTGCCGTAATCCCGTAGGATTGGGATTGGAGATGGCCTTAGAGAAGTAGAATTGGAAGAGTGTGTTGCAAATGGATGGAGTTAAAAGAAGCACACTTCTCTCACAAAAAAAAATTGAAGAATTAGAATATTTTGGATAATTTTCATAAAATGCTCTCTTTTTTATCAGCTAACTAATAATATATATTTTAAATTTTGATCTATTAAATAAATTAGAAAAGAAAGCGAATAAAATCAAATTGAAGATTTTATTACAGGGAAACGGCACCGTTGAACAGCCGAAACCAACCATTAGTCTTTTCTATTCGTCGTTTTCTGCTGACCAGAAGGGAAAGTAAGAAAAACTCATACGCGCTTTCATCTTAAGCACCTCCTTCATCGTTTCGGCTAATTCAAATTTTCTTTTCTTGTCCTTCAATTTTCTCGAGAAAACGTTATTGCTTGTGGACTCAGAAAACAGAGTAAAAAATGGACAAAATCAAGAGCATCTTAAAACCCAGAGCCAATCCTCAACAGCAATTGAGAGATTGGCAGAGGCGTCTCCGCCAAGAATGCCGCAACATCGAACGCCAGATTAGAGGCAATGCTCTCTCTCTCTCTTTAAGGTAAATTTCATTTTTGGTGGTTGAGGTTGTTGTTTTCTGATATGGGTTTGTTTGCTTGATTGTTTCTAGATGTTCAGAGAGAGGAGAAGGGTGTGGAAAAAGCCATTAAAGAGGCTGCGAAGAGAAATGACATGGGCTCCGCCAAGGTATTGCTTTTGAAAACTTCTCTGCTCTTTGTATTATATGAATATTACATATACATATATTTATGGTGTTTCAGTATTGCCTCGTGTGAAAATTTTGTTAGACTGACGGACATGCGGGTTTGGGTAGCATTTTTTGGAATTATCATTTTTGTTGGGTTTTTGTACAATAGCATTTTTGATGTGGGGGGAAAACCTTTAGGGAAGACATGGGAGACATTTTAACTTGCTAAAAGGCTATACATGGTTGATCTTTAGGATTAAGATTTGGATTGTCATAGTTACAGTTGTTGTGATTTGGGATCAGTATCACTTTCGTTTTCTTAAGGGTTTTGGTTCTTTTGATTGTTATGCTAGATAAGGTTTAGACATACGCGTTGAGTACTTGAAGAGCTATAGCGTTGTTGGGGGAATGTATTATATTAGCTACTATAGTTTTGGATGTTTACTTTTTTTTTGTAGCATTTGGTTGTAGCTATGACTCTTACTTGAGTTTTATGTTGAATGCTATTATATTCAGGCCCTTGCAAGGGAAATTGTAAGTTCGAGGAAAACTGTTAATCGACTTCACGAAAATAAGGCCCAGTTAAATTCAATATCAATGCATCTTGGAGAAAGTGTTGGTATGTTGCTTCAAATTCTCTCTTCATTCTCCTAATTCTAATTCTAGCATGTAAACAATCCACTAAATGGTATGACCTTAAGTCCTTGGTTGTTTCCAGTATAGCTGTATTGGTGCTCATTGGCATTTTGTCAAGCTTATTATTTTGCAGGATTGTTTATTGTTATTTTTTAAAAGGAACAGTTAGTCTTTACTTAATCCCACAAAGGGGTTGGAATGGAACCACAGACTCTATACTACTCACACACAACCGCTTAAGCTAGTCTTAGGTGGTGGTGTTTTACAAATTGACTGGCAGCTGTCTGGTCTGGTCTTTTTTTACTGATGACTGTACTTGATAATTTTTTAGTTTTAGCTGACACATGTATAGAAAATACATATATGAAGATCATTTGTAAATGTAATGGGTATTTCATTCAACAATTTCTCTTTGGACTAGTTGTTTAGTTTGTATATGGGAATTATGTTTCTAAAATGAAATTGTTATGATACTATGTGCTCAAATACTGGATGTTTGCTTGAAGTTTTACAAGATTTTGTTATGGCATTGCAGCTATTGCCCGTACTGTTGGTCATCTGTCCAAGAGCTCTGAAGTCATGAAAATTGTCAATAACCTAATGAAAGCTCCAGAGATGGCTGTCACAATGCAAGAGTTTAGCAAAGAAATGACTAAGGTAGGTAGTATTATCTTTCGACCATTTTTTTTTTTTCAGTTTTCTTGTGTCCTGGATGGCTGTTGCAACAGATGAGAATTTCTTATTGATTGGGCGCTTATCTGATAGCTGGCTTGTATCTTCTTGAATCTTTTAGATTAACACTTTTTTTTTCCTCTTCATAGGCAGGGGTGATTGAAGAAGTTGTAAACGATGCTCTTGATACAGCATTAGATTCAGAAGATATAGAAGAGGAAACTGAGGAAGAGGTCGATAAGGTTTTGAACGAATTAGCTGGGGAGATGGCCGCACAGCTTCCAGAAGCTACCAGGAAAGAGAGGATAAAGTTACCTGCTCAAACAGCTAGTGCATCGAAACAAGTGTGTAAAACTCTTTAAAAACTTCTTTACATCATCCCTTTGGAAGCAAAGGGCTGAACATAATTTTCTTTGTTCCCTTCTCTTTTACAGGAAGAAGCCATTGCTGAAGGCGTAGACGATGAAGAAGAAATGGAAGAGTTAAGGGCAAGGCTTGCTAAAGTGAGATCGTAAATTAGGAACTTCGTCTACATAATCATCACTTGTTCCTTCCTTGTGGAGGGAAGGAAGTATGTGTATATCTATGTTATGAAGCTAGAGTAATTTGAAGTTTTCATAAATCTAAACAATCTGTCACTGAGTTAATGTTTATGTAACATAAAAGTAGAGTTTCAACTAGCTAAATGCCTACATTTACATAATGTTTATTAACAGTCTTACTGAAAGACTCAGATGTCCAGAACCTCAGGTCAAAGTTTTCAATTTCATCCCAGACTATCAAACTCTACAACTAATCTGAGAATTTTCCAACTATCTATAGTTTTTATAAACGAAAAAGGGTATGGTGTTTTGCTAGTTATGGTCACTTCTTTCAGTTTGTTGAGATATATGACAATAAATGTTGTGATCCATAACTGTAATAATTGATCCTCAGTGTATAGACTGGACTGGAGAGGATCTAGCAATTATTACTCTTATTACTGATATGGATTGGATTAAAAAATACTTGAGGAAAAATATAGGAGAATGAATGATGATGAGTCAACAATTAATTAAAAAAAGAAAATACATATTAATTTTTTTAGGGAAGTAACCATGTATACGGCATTTTAATGGTTTTTTTTTTTTTTTTCCATTCTTAAGGTTAATATTATTGTCTCTTATTTTTATATTATTTTTTTAATACTTTTAGGTTATATTATAATTTTTTTTTCTTTTTTACGGTTTTCTTATTCAGTCGTATGTTTCCCTTTTTACTTTTTCTTCTTTTGTAACTTTCTTCCTCAACGATCCACATTTCCTTCGGTGTGAAGGTGTCACTGCTCTGGTCATCCATCTTTCCTCGTCGTGAAGGTGTTGCTCCCACTTTGATTTTGCATTCAAGTTTTGCTCCGAATCGGTGTGAATGTGTCGCTGTTCTAGTCACCCCTCTTTGCTCGGCATGAAGGTGTTGCTCCCACTCTGGTTTCACATTCAAGTTTTGCTCTAATTCTGAGCTCCAGCCATCCCTCCCTTTGGCTTTTCAGTTTCTCATTCAAGTAAGTTTAAGTAAGGTGTACAAATTTTGGTTTGAGCATTGATGAAAAACTATGTTTGCATACAAGTCTCTGATCATGAATTTTTGTTGTGTAATTTTATTTTACAACTTGATTGAATGATGGATGTTGGGTATCTAAATTGAGTTAATTAATATGCATTGTTTTGCTGATGAATCTTACTCTTAATCTAGATAAACATTATTAAAATTGTAAGCATGGATTTTTCTGCTATGATGGATAACTAGATGTTTGATGAATTGTCTCAATGGACCTTACCTTAACTTGTCTTCAAACATATTGAGCCATCTGTTCTTCATTGCATAAAAAATACAAATATTGCACAACAACTTCATTTTGTTAATTTTTTTAACGTGCTTTTGGGTCCTTTTGTTTTTTGAGGTGTTGTTGTTTGAAAGATTAACCAGCCTCCTATTTTGTTTGGTTAGTTTGTTTTAGAGTCTCTTTGTAATCTTTTTAGAGGTGGTTGTTCTTTGCCTCCTCTGTTTAATGCAGTTGAAAATATTTGCAACTAAAATTATAATGTTCTCTTGGGCAAAATTTTAAAAGTGACTTGGTTTGACTAATATAATATTTGATCTATAACTATAGAAGTAATAATAATTAGTTTCTGTTTCCCATTAGGAGGGAGCAATGGATATCATAATGTAGTTTTCTGTTTATTTGCATCTTATTAGAGTTTAGGTTCAATGTTTTGGCACATGAGAACTATCTTGTTTGGCTTTGTTGTCTTATCTGAACACCAAACTATGACCATATAATAAATCCATATGACAAAGGGTCTTTGAATTGCAAAAAAGAGTGAGAGAAACTACATCTACAGTGTTTTCATCTTTGTTGTGTTTATGAAAGCAATTGTAGCTACATTATGGTTGTATTAGCCATTTGAATTCTGGATGCTTAGGGATCTTAAGAGTTTTTACCCTATAATTTGGGGTTGCATCTGCTTGTATATTGTTACACATTGATGATTGAGGTTGAATCTAGTTAATTTTATTTCTTGGGTTGCATTAGGAGGTTGATTAAGGTTGCAGTTGCATATAGCTCAAAGATGTTTTTTGTTCTCATGATTGGTTTTTTGCAGGATTACATACTCGGCTTATAAATTATGGTCCATACCAGATTTTCTTTTTCCTCTGCTTCTCCTACTTCTTCAAAAAATAGCCCTCAATTTATTAAAAAAGCTAATAATAAGAGACCATTGAGTGGTCAGGCTAAAGGTAAAAAAGTTATTAGACAAAAAAAAGCCAAAATTGACAATTGCTGATCATATAATTCCATCATCACAGGTACATTTTCAATTTCACTATTCGTTCATTTTATATTCTTTTTATTTTGTTTTGTTTGAATATTGTGTTATTTAGGTTGGTACATTTTCAATTTTATTGGTTGCTTATGTTTCTTTTTGTTTTTATTGTTATGTGTTTAAGGTTGCATCAGGTTGCATTAGGTTGTGGTTGCATATGGTTGCATCTAGTTGATTGTGGCAACATGAGAATACATCTAGTTTATTGTATCTAGTTGATTGTGGCAACATGTAATTATTATGTGTTTAAGGTTGCATCTAGTTGCATTAGGTTCACTTTAAGGTTGCATCTAGTTGCATCAGGTTGCTTGTTGTTGTTTCAATATGACTATATGCTTTAGTTTGTGGCAGCATGAGGTTGCATCTAGTTGATTGTTGCATCAGGTTGCTTGTTGTTGTTTCAATATGACTATATGCTTTAGTTTGTGGCAGCATGAGGTTGCATCTAGTTGATTGTTGCATCATGTAATTGTTATGTGTTTAAGGTTGCATCAAGTTGCATGTAGTTGCATCAGGTTGCTTGTTATTATTTAAATATGACTATATGCTTTAATTTGTGGCAGCATGAGGTTGCATCTAATTGATTGTGGCATCATGTAATTGTTATGTGTTTAAGGTTACATCTAGTTGCATCTATCTGATTGTGGCAGCATGTTGTGTTTAAGGTTGCATGTAGTTGCATCAGGTTGTTTGTTATCTTGTTATTGTTTAAATATGACTATATGCTTTAATTTGTGGCAGCATGTAAATGTATCTAGTTGATTATGGTTGCATTAGGTTAATGTGATTTATTAGGGCTCATTATTCTTTAGTTTTATTTTTTTTTCATTATTTTCTTGTGCTTATTTTGTATGGTATGCAATTCATTATTCCTCCTGAAAATCATCATCGAGCAAAATGTCATGCCATCATCAAGCACATCCAGGTTACTACTATGCATCAGTTGTTTTCTCCAAAACAACTTTTTGATTTTGCTGATTCTTGCTTTGGACATTTTCTGTCCTTAGCGTCCTTTGTCATCTAGTATCGGCTCATTAATAATTTATTGCTTGGGGAGTTGAAATAACCCAACCCTCATGAAATTTGGGTTGGTGTAGCTGGTATGAAACTTTGTTTTGGGATAGAGGAGTTTGCACTTGTCACGGACATTCGTTATGTTGGATCAGATGACAAGCAGACATATGCTAGATCAAGCAATAGTTTCCTGAACACCTTATTATAAATGTATGAAAAAGGTAACTAAGGAAAATGTGCATGACATTTTTTTTAATAAAGGATGGAAGAATGTTGAGGATGCTGTGAAACTTGCCAACATCTACTTGCTGCACAACTTTTTGCTTAGCCCTTCTTCTTTGGATATTGTAATTTCCCAAGCCGACTTTAATATTTTAGATAGTGACGAATTTGGTCAGTTTCCTTGGGGGTAAGGAAGTGTTTAAGGTTACTATTGAATCATTGAAGAGCAATGCTGGAAAGAAAAATAAAGATTATTATTATAGGTTATATGGATTTTCATATGCCTTTCAAGTATGGTTTTACGAGTGTTGCCCATACTTGAATGACAACTTTTTTCATCTCAATGTTGGATCTATCCCGCGCCTCATCAATTGGACAAATAAAGAAAATATTAAGTCATATTTTATCAATGAGTTGTGCTGAGGTACGATTTATTTTTTTTCTTTACAATTATTTTTGTTTTATATTATATATATCGACAATTTTTTGTTCTTTTATAGTTCCAACTACGAAATATAACTCCAACTTCCAAAGAAAGGAAAAATCTTCACTTGGAAGAATTCTTTCCAAAAGGCAAGCAGTTGGAAGTTGATGGCAACCTTGCGGCTAATGTTGGTGCTGGAGTTGCACCTCATTCTGCTAGAGTTGCAGCAATTGTTTGTCCAATTGCTAATGTTAGCGATGATGATTTTGTGAACCCTCCTCCCTGATCATTCGCAGGTACTTCCTCATCTTCTATACCTTAGTTCTCTCTACATGAAATGCAAGCCCAGTTGTCAAGATTAGAAACAAGTCACAAAGTTCTTGTTTTTGAGGCCGCTTCTATAAAGACAAGTGTTAATGGATTAAGTTCTCATTTTGACTCATCCATTTCAAAGCTGCATGATCTTATTCTTTCCCATATTTTGGAAAAATAAGAACTTATCAATATTTTTTTGAAAGTTTTTTTACATTATATTATTGTATGTTGTCTTATATTTTTATTGTTTAACTGATTATTTTTTTATGGTGAAAGTTCTTATGATGATATTGAAATAAGAACTAAGGCAACGCATGGTGAATCTTATGTTGTTGAGTTGGGTTCTGAGAAAGTTGGTGATATGGAGGAAGAGGTTGACACTAATTGTGTCATTGAGGAAAATTCTAACGATGAAGAGGATGAAAATGATGATGATGAAGAGAATGAGGATGAGGATGACGATGAGTCTGATGAAGAAAATTATGGTTTTGATCATGATGATGATCAAGATGTAGATGATGATTCTAGTGGAGAAGATAAAAGTAGTAAAGATAGAGAAAAAGATGAAGATCATACTTATATTGCGTGCACTAGTGGAGCCAAAGATGCTAGTAGTGGGCACAATAAAGAATAAAGATGACAATGTTAGTGATATTTTCTATTTTTTTTAAATAAAAAATATATATTACTTGTTTATTTTCATGTGTTATGTTTATGATCTCATATTTAAGATGTTTTTTTTTTCTTTGTAGGTTGGTTATTTTTCTGATGATGTTGATATTTCACATCAGGTTGCACTTAAGATTTTGGAGGTTGCAGATTTTGCAACCGAGGTTGAAAATGTTCTCATAGTGGTTGCAGAGATTGATAAAGAGGTTGCATCTCAGTTTCCCATGGTTGTAGAATTAGCAACAGAGGTTTCACCTCATCTTCTAGAGGTTGCAGTATCAGCGACAAAGGTTGTAGAATCAGCAACAGAGGTTGCATCCCATTTTGTATCTCATATTCCGAAGTTTGCAGAATTAGGAACAGATGTTGCACCTAAGCTTCCAGAGGTTGCACTTGATCTTCTAGAGGTTGCAGAATTAGCAAAGGTTGCAGAGGATGTCAACGAGGTTGCACAGGTTGTTGGAACTATTGCATCCCAGTCTTTTTTTGATAGTTTGTCTGACACAGTATTGGAGGAGGCTTACAAAAATGCTATTAATGTTGTAAAAGCAATCAAGACCACAGAGGTAGTGTTTTTTTTTTGTTCAAACTATAGATTTTGTTTTTTCTTTCAAATGTTTAATTTTATTTTGTTTTTGTTAGTGTATTCTTATTTTTTCTTCATAGGAATCTACTCCTCATTGCACTGCTATTTTTCCATATGTTGGTAGTGGTGGGAGTAACTTGGGATATGTTACTCCCATTTTGCCAAGAACAATCAAGCTCCCTTTCTACTTGCAATCTCCATTTGTGCAGAATTTTTTTTACTTCTGGTCAAAGTAGTGAGGCAGCATCTGGTGGATAAATTAATATTATTAAAGGTTTCTGCCCATTGGATGATAAAATTGGAGAATGGCCAAACTATGAGCTATCCCAAGATTTCAATAAATGTCTTGATTATGGAATGATAACCAAGAACAAGTAATAGTCTTCAAGTTATTTATTTTGTTTTAATTTTACATGTTTATAATTGTGTTTTTTTAGGGTCAAAATATATTCAAAGAAAGGCAACCTCATCATCTCTGTTCTACAACTCGGTGTAGATGTGATACACCAAAAGACATGGTATTATACCCTTCAATATAGTGAAAAAATATATTCAAAACAGTAAGTGTTAATGTGTATTGTTGTTATTTTTGGTTGATTATGATTTTAAGTTTGTTTGTCTTAATATTTTGGGGTTGCATTTGGTTGATGTGTTAGGGTTGTGCTTGGTTTTATTGTTAAGGTTGTTTTTATACATTAGGTTTGTTTTGTTGTTCTAATTGTTATATTATTGATTTGTCTTGATTTTATTGTGCAACATGTTGATGTGTTTTTTTTATTATTTGAGGAATAAGGCAAAGTACTGCGACAATTGTACTATCAAGTTTATTACGACTGATTCTCATTTCAAGGCTAGAATTAATTCTATCTACGAGACATATCTAGTTGAAAATGTGATTTTGCGGCCTTGAATTGCAATCAATATTTTGCAGAAGTTATCATGGGCTATGCCTTGCCTTGCAACATTTCTTAGTCTATGGTTGATCATGTCTTATTTCTTATCTTGCTTATGAAGGAAAAACATTGGTTGTTGTCTAGATTATCATTTAAAGATAGGTCAATGTATGTATATAATACATTGACGTGTGATAATAAGGATCACATTGCTTTAAAAGCAGTAGAGTCATTTCGTATATTGCTTCCTCATTATATGTATATCACTGGATTCTATGATCGAACAGACACAGACTTCTCATCTGAGGCTTATACCGGGAAGTCAACGAGCTCTGCTTTTGATGTAGCGTTGGATGATGATTTTTCATGTAGGTTGTCTTGGTGAGTTTTATGTTTTCTATGTTTTTTTTTTAAAAATTTCTCACAACTCTTTTTTCCTATTTTGTTTTCATATTCTAACTTATTTGGTCTATCCTATGTGTCTTTATGCAGTGATATTGGCATACAAATGTTCTCATTTGCTGAGTACTTTGTTCAAGATAAGGATATTCCAACATCTACTTTTGGAATAAGTATCGACATCAAAACATCCTTATCTTGAACAAAGTACTCAGCGAATGAGAACATGTGTATGCCACTATCACTGCATAAAGACACATAGGATAGACCACAAATAAATTAGAATATGAAAACAAAATAGGAAAACAGAGTCATGACAAAAATGAAAAAAAAAACATAGAAAACATAAAACTCACCAAGACAACCCACACGAGAAATCATCATCCAACATTACATCAAAAGCAAAGCTCGTTGACTTCCCAGCATAAGCCTTAGATGAAAAGTCTAAGTTTGGTCGGTCATAGAATCCAATTATATACATATAATGAGGAAGCAATATACGAAATGACTCTACTACTTTTAAAGCAATGTGATCCTTGTTATCACACGTCAATGTATTATATACATACATTGACTTATCTTTAAATGATAATCTAGACAACAACCAATATTTTTCCTTCATAAGCAAGATAAGAAATAAGACATGATCAACCACAAACCAAGAATGTTGCAAGGCAAAGCATAGCCCATGATAACTTATGCAACATATTGATTGCAATTCAAGGCCCCAAAATCACCTTTCCAACTTAGATATGTCTTGTAGATAGAATTGATTCTAGTCTTGAAATGAGAATCAGTTGTAATAAACTTGATAGTACAATTGTCACAGTACTTTGCCTTATTCATCAAATAATAAAAAAACGCATCAACATGTTGCACAATAAAATCAATATTATAGCAATTATAACAACAAAACAAATCTAATATATAAAAAACAACCTTAACAATAAAACCAAGCACAACCCACATCAACCAAATGCAACCCCAAAATATTAAGACATAAGCAAACTTAAAATCATAATCAACCAAAAATAACAGCAGTACACATTAACACTTACTGCTTGGAAGAGATTTTTTCTACTATATTGAAGGGTATAGAACCATGTCTTTTGGTGTATCACATCTACACCGAGTTGTAGACTAAGGATGATGAGGTTGTCTTTCTTTGAATACATTTTGACCCTAAAAAAACACAATTATAAACATGTAAAATTAAAACAAAATAAATAACTTGAAGACTCTTACTTGTTCTTGGTTATCATTCCATAATCAAGTAATTTCTTGAAATCTTGGGATAGCTTATAGTTTGGCAATTCTCCAATTTTTTCATCCAATGGGCAGAAACTTTTAATAATCTTAATTTCTCCACCAGATGTTGCCTCACTACTTTGACCAGAAGTAGAATCAAAATTCTGCACAAATGGAGATTGCAAGTAGAAAGGGAGCTTGATTGCTCTTCTTGGCAAAATGAGAGTAACATATCCCAAGTTACTCCCACCACTACCAACATATGGAACAATAGCAGTGCAATGAGGAATAGATTCCTATGAAGAAAAAAATAAGAACACAGTAATAAAATTAAACATTTGAAAGAAAAAACAAAATCTATAGTTTGAACCAAAAAAATACTACCTTTGTGGTCTTGATTGCTTTTACAACATTAATAACATTTTGCATAGCCTCCTCAAATACCGTGTCAAACAAACTATAAAAAAAAAGACTAGGATGCAATAATTCCAGCAACCTCGTTGACATCCTCTGCAACATTTGCTACTTCTGCAACCTCTGGAAGATCAAGTGCAACCTCTGAAAGATTAGGTGCAACATCTGTTCCTAATTTTGCAAACTTCGGAATATGAGATACAAGAGGGGATGCAACCTCTGTTGCTGATTCTGCAACCATTGTCGCTGATATTGCAACCTCTAGAAGATGAGGTGAAACCTCTGTTGCTAATTCGGGAAACTGAGGTGCAACCACTGTGGGAACATTTTCAACCTCGGTTGCAACCTCAGAAATCTTAAGTGCAACCTGATGTGAAATATCAACATCCTCAAAACAACCTACAAAGAAAAAAAAATATCTTAAATATGAGATTATAAACATAACACATGAAAATAAACAAGTAATATATATTTTTTATTTAAAAAAAATAGAAAATAACACTAAATGTCATCTTTATTCTTTATTGTGCCCACTACTAGCATCTTTGGCTCCACTAGTGCACGCAATATAAGTATGATCTTCATCTATTTCTCTATCTTTACTATTTTTCTCTTCTCCACTAGATACATGATCAAAACCATCATTTTCTTCATCAGACTCATCGTAGTCCTCATCCTCTTCATCGTCAGAATTTTCTTCAATGACACAATCAATGCCAACTTCTTCCTCCTTATCATCAACTTTCTCAGAACCCAACTCAACAACATTAGATTCATCATGCGTTGTTTTAGTTCTAATTTCAATATCATCATCAAAACTTTCACCCTAAAAAATAACCAGCTAAACAATAAAAATATAAGACAACATACAATAATATAATGACAAAAAAATATAGACAAGTACATGTTTCCCAAAATATGGGAAAGAATAAGATCATGCAACTATGAAATGGATGAATCAAAATGAGAACTTAATCCATTAACACTTGTCTTTATAGAAGCAACCTCAGAAACAAGAACCTTGTGACTTGTTTCTAATCTTGACAACTGGGCTTGCATTTCATGTAGAGAGAACTGAGGTATAGAAGATGAGGAAGCACCCGCGAATGATTGGGGAGTAGGGTTCACAAAATCATCATCGCTAACATTAACAATTGGACAAACAATTGCTGCAACTCTGGCAGAAGGAGGTGCAACTCCAGAACCAGATGTTGCAACTCTAGCACCAACATTAGCCGCAAGGTTGCCATCAACTTCCAACTGCTTGACTTTTGGAAATAATTCTTTCAAGTGAAGTTTTTTCCTGTCCTTGGCAGTTGGAGTTATATTTCATAGTTGGAGCTATAAAAAAATTGTCAATATATATAATATATAAAACAAAAATAATTGTAAAAAAAATAAATAAATCATACCTCAGCAGAACTCATTGATAAAGTATCATATACTTTATGAAACTTAATATTTTCTTTATTTGTCCAATTGATGATGCGCGGGATAGATCCTACATTGAGATGAAAAAGTTGTCATTCAAGTATGGGCAACACTCGTAAAACTATACTTGAAAGGCATATGGAAATCCATATAGCCTATAATAATAATCTTTATTTTTCTTTCCAACTTTGTTCTTCAATGACTCAATAGTAACCTTAAACACTTCCTTACCCCAAGGAAACTGACCAAATTCGCCATTATCTAAAATATCAAAGTCGAATTGGGGAATTACAGTATCCAAAGAAGAAGGGCTAAGTAAAAAGTTGTGCAGCAAGTAGATGTTGGCAAGCTTCAAATCATCCTCATCATTTTTCCATCCTTTATTAAAAAAATGTCGCACACATTTTCCTTAGTTACATTTTTCATACATTTATAATAGGTGTTAAGGAAACTATTGCTTGATGTAGCATATGTCTGCTTGTCATCTGATCCAACACAACGAATACCCGTGACCAGTGCAAACTCCTCTATCCCAAAACAAAGTTTCATACCAGCTACACCAACCCAAATCTTTATGAGGGTTGGGTTGTTTCAACTCCCTAAGCAATAAATTATGAATGAGCTGATATTGGATGACAAAGGACGGCAAGAACAAAAAATGTCCAAAGCAAGAATCAGCAAAATCAAAAAGTTGTTTTGCAGATAATAACTGATGCATAGCAGTAATCTGGTTGTGCTTGATGATGGCATGACATTTTGCTCGATGATGATTTTCAGGAGGAACAATGAATTGCATACCATAAAATAAACACAAGAAAATAATGAAAAAAAAATAAAACTATAGAATAGTGAGTCCCAATAAATCACATTAACCTAATGCCACCGTAATCAACTAGATACATTTATATGCTGCCACAAATTAAAGCATATAGTCATATTTAAACAATAACAAGCAACCTGGTGCAACTACATGCAACCTTAAACACAACATGCTGCCACAATCAAATGGATGCAACTAGATGTAACTTTAAACACATAACAATTACATGCTGCCACAATCAACTAGATGCAACCTCATGCTGCCACAAACTAAAGCATATAGTCATATTTAAATAATAACAAGCAACCTAATGCAACTACATGCAACTTGATGCAACCTCAAACACATAAAAAATTACATGCTACCACAATCAACTAGATGCAACCGCATGTTGCCGCAAACTAAAGCATATAGTCATATTTAAACACTAACAAGCAACCTGATGCAACCTTAAAGTGAACCTGATGCAACTAGATCCAACCTTAAACACATAATAATTACATGTTGCCACAATCAACTAAATACAATAAACTAGATGTAATCTTATGTTGCCACAATCAACTAGATGCAATGAGGCAACCTTAAACACATAACAATAAAAACAAAAAGAAACATAAGCAACCAATATTAACCTGTTTCAACCTAAATAACATAATATTTAAACAAAATAAAATGAACGAATAGTGAAATTGAAAATGTATTTGTGGCGCTGAAATTATATGATCAAGAATTGTCAATTTTGGATTTTTTTATTTAATAGCCTTTTTACCTTTAGCCTTACCACTCAATGGTCTCTTCTTATTAGTTTTTTTAATAATTTGAGGGTTGTTTTTTTTTGAAGTAGAGGAAAAGGAAAATCTGGTATGGACCATGATTTATAAGCCCAGTATGTACTCCTGCAAAAAACCAACCATGAGACCAAAAAACTTCTTTGAGTTATATGCAACTACAACCTTAATCAACCTCCTAATACAACCCAAGAAACAAAATTAACTAGATGCAACCTCAATCATCAGTGTGTAACAATATGCAACCCCAAATTATAGGGTAAAAACTCCTAAGATCCCTAAGCGTCCAGAATTCTAATGGCTAATACAACCATAATGTAGCTACAATTGCTTTCATAAACACAACAAAGATGAAAACATTGTAGATGTAGTTTCTCTCACTATTTTTTGCAATTCAAAGATCCTTTGTCATATGGATTTATTATAGGGTCATAGTTTGGTGTTCAGATAAGACAACAAAGCCAAACAAGATAGTTCTCATGTGCCAAAACATTGAACCTAAACTCTAATCAGATGCAAATAGACAGAAAACTACATTATGAAATCCATTGCTCCCTCCTAATGGGAAACATTAACTAATTATTATTACTTCTATAGTTATAAATCAACTATTAGATTAGTCAAACCAAGTCACTTTTAAAATTTTGCCCAAAAGAACATCATAACTATAGTTGTAAATATTTTCAACTGCATTAAATAGAGGAGGCAAAGAACAACTGCCTCTAAAAAGATTACAAAGAGACTCTAAAACAAACTAACCAAACAAAACATGAGGTTGGTTAATCTTTCAAACAACAACACCTCAAAAAACAAAAGGACCCAAAAGCACGTTAAAAAAATTAACAAAATGAAGTTGTTGTGCAATATTTATATTTTTTATGCAATGAAGAACAGATGGATCAATATGTTTGAAGATAAGTTAAGGTGAGGTCCATTGAGACAATTCATCAAACATGTAGTGGTCCATAATAGCAGACAAGTCTATGCTTACAATTTTAATAGTATTTATCTAGATTAAGAGTAAGATTCATCAGCAAAACAATGCAAATTAATTAACTCAATTTAGATACCCAACATCCATCATTCAATCAAGTTGTAAAATAAAATTACACAACAAAAATTCATGATCAGAGACATGTATGTAAACATATTTTTTCATCAATGCTCAAACCAAAATTTGTACACCTTACTTAAACTTACTTGAATGAGAAACTGAAAAGCCAAAGGGAGGGATGGCTGGAGCTTAGAATCAGAGCAAAACTTGAATGCGAAACCAGAGTGGGAGCAACACCTTCACGCCGAGCAAAGAGGGGTGACTAGAACAGCGACACATTCACATCGATTCGGAGCAAAATTTGAATGCAAAATCAGAGTGGGAGCAACACCTTCACATCGAGGAAAGAATGATGACCACATCAGTGACACCTTCACTCCAAAGGAAATGTGAATCGTTGAGGAAGAAAGTTACAAAAGAAGAAAAGGGAAACATACGGCTGAATGTGAAAACCGTAAAAAAAAAGTTATAATATAACCTAAAAGTAATAAAAACATAATATAAAAATAAGAGACAATAAATTTACTGTAAAATTGGAAAAAAAAAACTTAATGTCGTATATATGGTTCTTTCACTATTATTCATATGCAAAGGCAAAGGAAGTTTATGGATATGAGAGTGCGTTTGAGTATCCAGGTCGGTATGTTGCACCTCGCAAGGCTCGAGCAAAGAAGAAAAAGGAAACGAGAAATGATAATGGCAAACATATATCTTAGCTTTGTTATGGTATAGAACATTTATTAGTTTTTTTAGAAGGAACATGCTTCTTGTGTCTCAAGAAGGAACGCTTTTTTGTATTTGTTGGCGTTATTTGTATTAATGGCCTTAAATATAGTCATAGTGCTCAATATTCAACTTGCATTATTCAGTTTATATTTTAAATGAAATTATTGTCAAAAATAGCATTAGCAAATATCTAGTTGCTTATGCTATTATTAGTGGCTTCACTTGTATATATATTGGTGCATATTAATACTTTGGTTTTTTAAATTAATGTTTCGAATCTGAAACCTCTTATGCAACCTTAAGCAACAAAGAGGTTCAAATGCTATTTTTTTCTTATATAACTGAAGTAACTTAATGCAAAATCAAATGAAGGCCAATGAAACTCAAATAGAAGCCCACTAAACCCCATGCAACCTAAAGCAACACATGGCTAGCCCAAGTGCAACCCAATGCAACTCCTAATGTGAGTTATCCATATGGAAACGAATGCAATCACATGCAATCTAAAGCAACACATAGAAATCCCGAGTTACCTCTATGCAACCAAATGCAATTCTTAATGCAAACTAAAGCAACCCACATGCAAATTCAAATGGAATCTTACGTGCACGCCCAATGCAATCATCTGCAACCTTATATACACGCTCAATGAAACTAATGCAAGCATAACCTACCCAAATGCAACCCAATGCAACTTCAAATGTAACCCAATGCAAAATAAGTCATTCAAATTTAACCAATTGCAACCTCAAATGCAAGCCCAATGCATCTTAAAGCAACCTGTTACAATCTCAAATGCAATCTAATGCAACCTAAAATAAGTTTAAAATAACTTTAAGTAATTCTTTTGTAAATGCAACCCAATACAACTACCATGCAATTTTAAATGCAATCCCATGCAATATCGTACATGTTGCAACAAAAGTTGCACATATTTCAAAACTGGTTGTAACATACATAGTTGAGGTTGCATACATTGCTATAAGGTTGCATCTTATATGCAACCTCAAATGCAAGTCTATTTCAACCTAATGCAGCCAATTTCACTACCTTAAATGAAAACTTAATTAAAAACTCAATGCAACTCACTTCAACATCAAATGCATACCCAATAAAACTAAATGCAACCCAATGCAACTTATGCAACCAAAAACAACCTCAGATGCAACGCAATAAAACAACTTTAAATTTCTTATTTGCAAATTTATCAAATGTAATGCCCCGAATTTCCTAATAAGGGTTAGGACCTTGATTAAGAGGTCGGGAGGGCCATGATTGAGTTATGATGGTATTTAATGATTATATGCATGTTTATGTGAATTATATTATTATATGATGGTGAATGCGTGCATATGGGTGTATTTATGATTATAAGAGTATTTTGGTAATTTGGCCGTTGTGGGCGTAATTGTGTATTTTGGGTGCATGGTTGTGATTAATTAATATAGCCACATCATAAGGTGGATTGGTTCAAGCTATTCTGCATGAGACGATCATGAAATGTAAGTGTTCGGTCTAGTCATAACGGGTTTAAGTTTGCGGCTCGGGGTGAGTCTCGGGATCATTTTGATGGTTAGAGCATTACCGGGAATAAAAGGGTAATGGGATATGAATTATTGGTGTTTGATAATTTTGAGAATAGCGAGAATTGGAGAGTGTTAATCATAATTAACGAGATAAGCGGGAAAGGACAATTTTGCCCTTGGGGTGGCTTTAGGAACCTTAAGTGACCTAGGGGTATTTAGGTCATTTGGATTGGATTTATATTGACTTCAAGGCTGTAGAAATTCAGAACAAAAACAGAGCATCATCCTCATCTCCTTTCTCTCCCGTACATCATTTTCCCCTCTTATTCCCTTTGGAGTTTTTGAGCTCAAGTTGAGGAATTAAGCTTGGAGATCAAAGGTGGGAGCTTAGGAACTTAGTTCAACCATTGAAGAGGGTTTAATCTCAAGTTTGAGGTAAGTTCCAGCCATGAATTTTATGGTATACTCTGTTTTGGGCTTTAGTTTTCAGCTTGTGAATTCCTTGTGGAAAGTTTGGATTAATGGAAGTTTGGTTGATGTTTAACTTGGGTTTTGATGAGGGTGAGTTGTAGAGGATGTTTAGTGGTTGAATTGGGTGTTAGGTTGAGGTTTGGGACTGGTTTGAGGGTTTGGTTTCGAGGAAGAACGCAATGGAAGCAAGCTGGTGGCTTGCTGGTTTGCGTAAAGGGTCGCGGCCTGGCTTTGGTGAGTCGCGGCCTGTGTGTGTTTCAGGGAAGGATTTCGCCTCTGTCTGAGGGTGATCCGCGGCATGGATATGGTGAGCTGCGGCCCATAGAGGCAGTTTTGGCCAGAAATGGGTTTTTGACTTGGGGATGCTAGCTTTAGGCCTCGGGGTCGATCCTACTACTCGGTTAAGTGTGGATTGTTGTCCCGGAGGCTAGATTTTGGTTTGGGAACCTATGTTGATCATTTTTATTGATGGTATCCTATATTTTGGTTATGACTAGGTGACCGCTAAAGGACTAAAAGTTGATCGTTCTCAAGGGTCGTTCTTTTAATTATTCTAGCTCGAATCTGAGGTAAGAAAACTGCACCTTGTATATATGTCACATGCATGGCTATACTTGATGCATGTTGGTTTCCTACTGAACGTGACATGCATGGCTATTATTGGTGCATGTTGGATTGTTGAATATAATGCATATGATGCATGAGAAACATGTGATTAGGGCATGCTTTGTCTACTGAGTGTGATATCGTTTTTAGTAAGCATATTGAATACCTTGTTTATGGATATTGAACATGTGATATGTGTTTGGTGGCATGGCTTACTTGTGTATGGCATTGACTAGTCAGGGATACTGACCTAAGAGTCAGAAATGGCATAGCATCATGAACGTCGAGCCAAATGAAGATTAGATCTAATCGATATCAGCATTGAATGGCTCTGGACCGACCCTAAGGTCGATGAACTTATAAGCGCTTGAATAGTCTAAGACTAGTACTCAGAGCCAGGGCATTTGGCCCGGTGACTGTACGTCACATGGCTAGGGAACGCTGTTCCAAGGTTATGACTCTATGGTCATGGGGAAGGTTATGTTGGTGACTATTCACCATACACCTATCCTGATCAAACTTATGAAAGGTTCTCTTATCGGTTAAGCCCTGGTGATCCTATCATCACATGGCTAAAGGGTGCTGTCCCCATATTTGTGACTTTTGTGATAGTCACTTATTTGTTTGGACTGAAAGTCCCGGATGATTATTATGATCATTGGTTGACGTGTTATACTCAACACTATAAGAACTCATTTGCCTGCTGGAATAGGGCTATATCTGTCAGGCGTGTGCCTTATGATTTGATGACATGTTATTACTGTTCATGAGCATATTAAGTTTTCTTGCTGGGCTTCGGCTCACGGGTGCTATGTGGTGCAGGTAAAGGCAAAAGAAAGTTGGACCATCCTTGAGTTGGAGAGCTTAGGTGATGATGTGTACATATGCAGCTGCTCGTCCGCCACGGCCGAGGTTTAAAGGGGAACTAGGGTTAAACCCTGTTTTTCTGCATAGAACGGCCTGTTGTAAATATTTTCTTATAGTAGACTCTGAAATTATAGTTTTTGGGATCCCAACATATATATTAAACGTTCTAATGAAACGTTACATCTTAACCAAAATTTTTAATCCCTAAATCGCTTATCACACTTAGTTACACGATTTTGGCCAAATAACTCGGTTAGCAAGTTTAGCACTGTTTACAAGGCACACCGTAACAGTCCCTGGATTTGGGACGTTACATCAAATATCTTAAACAACTCAGTAACAAACATCTTAAGCAACCTAGTCAACCAAATTGATCAAATTCAAAAATCTGTAAGCTAACAAAACAATTTTGTATAAAATAATTTTTAAAATTGTAAAGAAACCATATAAATCATCTTAGCTTTTCAAGTAAAACATAAAGAAAGTGAACCAAAACAATTGTCTAGATCAATTACATCAACTATGCATATTGTTTTTTTTAAGAAATAAAGCTATCAGCCTTCGATTTTTTATTCTAGCATGAAGTTAGTATATAATTCCTTATTGGACGGTTTCTGCAAGTCTTTCTATTATGTCCATATTGACCACAACTTCTGTAATTTTTTTGGTTTTTTGTTTTTTGTTTCTCCCATGCAGCTCTGCATCTTATTTTCTTCGGTCTGCCTACCCTTATTCTTCCTTATAGAGGGTTTACTTTCACAATTTTGATATGTTCAGGTATTTCCTAAGTGTCTTCGTTGCCAATTAGGTATATAATTTCTCGATAGGTTGCAACCATGGCTTCCTTTCTATAATATGGAGAACAATATTGATAGGGATCTTGATTCATTTCTTTAAGAATAGCAATTGCATGGGCACAAGGAAGTTGATCCATCTAAAATCTTTGAATCAATTATGTATTATTTTAGCAACATGGTAAAAAAAAAAACTAAATTAATATATTTAGCAACATAGGAAACCTCCTTAAAGCAACTAAATGAATTTCATTATGCAACCATATTAAAATCTTTAAGTAACCAATTGAGTTATGTATCTAAACCTGTTGCATGTACAGGTTCTTGAGCTGAGATTAACTATTGATTTCTTGACATCATCACGAACTTCGTACAAAATATGAGTTGTTGGGTGCACCTATTTTTTTCCAATGTAACATTGTTACTTTTGTATGTGTAGGCAAGTTAAATTAAATTAAAAAGAGAATTTTGTATTTGAATTTTAAAGTAATATCGTCAAATTCAATGAGTAGATGTAGTTTTCATACAAGATTAGTTCATGCTTCTCAGTCAACTTTGTGGAGATTGCATTTCCTATCTTCCTGTTAGTCCAACTCCATTGTTGAACCAAACCTCGTAAACACTCTAGCATTGTAGAAATTGGTAGCTCTCTTACTGCTACAATTGCTGAATTCAAGGATTCTACATTGTTTGATGTCATGTTTGAGTATCTATTGTGTGGGTAGTGATCTCTTGCCCATCTTTAATAGCCAATATTTTGTAGGTAAGGTTGCAGCATGTTGTCAATCCTATCTAGTTCTCTCATGTGGTACTCAAAACTTTTTGACAATGTATGCATTTGCAGCTGCGAAAAATGTATCCTTGAACTTTTTTGAGGTCTTCTTGAACTTGATTTTCATGTTTTTTAATAGATGGAAGGTGCAAGCCCCATGTGGTACTTCTGGGTACAATGTCTTGGTTGCTTTTATGATGCTTTCATGTCAGTCAGATACGATGCTCATGCATTCTCTTATACCATAAGCTTTCTTGAAATTCTCAAAGAATCTCTCCCAAGAATCATCATTCTCTGAATCAACTACACATAATGCTAAGG
Source organism: Humulus lupulus (assembly GCF_963169125.1). NCBI lineage: Eukaryota > Viridiplantae > Streptophyta > Magnoliopsida > Rosales > Cannabaceae > Humulus > Humulus lupulus. The sequence goes on from NC_084800.1 coordinate 79,211,739, forward strand.
GGAAGATTTTACCTTCTGCGTCTTGAGTGGCTGCAACCAATAATGTCCCTCCATATGGTGATTTTAAAAAAGCCTCATCATTTATTACAATAGGTATGCAATATGTCCAGCCTTTCATTGAAGCATTCAATGCTACAAAATATAAAAACATGTCATCTTCATCTACTTTTAGTTCAATAAAAGGATCCTGGATTTGTGTGATGCAACATATACAAATAACTAGGCAATTCTAAATAAGATTCAACTGTTTTTCCTCTCACTTTTTTAATAGCTTTTTCTCTAGACCTCCAAGCTTTGTTGTATTTGACTTGCACTTCATGATCATGCTTCAAGTCCTTGACTATATCTACAGCTGTGTACTTTGTTTTGATGTTTGTGAACTTGTGCTTGATCATATCTGCAATAATTGTCGAGGTTTCCTAACGTTGGTTTTTTAATCTTATTTCCAAAGCACAAGTGTGAATGTGGCTGAACTTTCTAATTGATTCGTGTTTTCATTCCTTGATGCTCGTAACATCCACTTGCAATTTTTGTCGAGGCAAGCAACTACATACTCCTTTTTTCAAGACATTTTGTAACGCCCTAAACTCCAGGGACCTCTACGGTGTGCATTTTAAACAGTGTTAAACTCACTAATCGAGTCATTTGGCCATAATCGTATAACTAAGTATGATTAGTGGTTTAGGGTTAAAATTTTTGGTTAAGAGACAACGTTTCACTAAAACGTTTACTGTATACCTCGAGATCCCAAAAATATAATTTAAAGGTTAATTATAAGAAAATATTTACAACCAGTCGATCTAAGTGGCAAAATAGGGTTTAACCCTAGTTCCCCTTTCAACCCTCGGTCGTGGCGGTCGAGCAACCACATATGTACACATCATCACCTAAGCTCTCCAACTCAAGGATGGTCCAGCTTTATTTTTCCTTTACCTGCACCACATAGCACCCGTGAGCCGAAGCCCAGCAAGAAAACTCAATATGTTCATGAACAGTAATAACATGTTACCAAATCATAACAGACATGCCTAGCAATAATATCCCTATTCATGCATGCAAATAAGTCCAAATAATGATGGTTGTGAGCACTGCCCTCCTGTATGGATGACTATCAAGTCAATCCTAAATAGATGAGTGATTTAACACTTGAGGTTCTGTTAACCATGATGGGGCGTGTAGCCTTGATCAAACGAGTGACTTAACACTTGAGGTTCTGATAACCATGATGAGTGATTTAACACTGGAGGTTCTGTTAACCATGATGAAGTGTATAACCCTAATCAGATGAATGATTTAATACTTGAGGTTCTGTTAACCATGATGAGTGACTGATGAGTGAGTCACTAACGTGGGCTCAGCACCCATAGCCATGTGATGATGCAGTCACCTAGGCCTTCTGGCCCTGGCTCTAAATGACTAACCATTAGGCTAGACAAGCGCTTTTAGTTTTCATCGAACCTGCGGTCGGTCCGGCATTAATGCTCATGATGAGTCATTTAATGCAAATGTTGATTAGGTCTAGTCTTTTCAGCTTGCGTTAAACACGCTAAAATCGTTCTTGACCCTTAAGGCAATACCATACGACCAATAGGGGTGAACATTTGACCCGAAAACCTGCAAAACCCGAACCCCGAGAACCCATTTTTTCGGAAAACCCGCACATTTCGGGCTTAATCCGATCCAAACTCGACATATGTCAAGTCAGGTTTCAAAATTTAGTCATTTCGGGTTCGGGTCTAACCCGAACCCGTTCGAAATTTAAAAAAAAAATCTGAAAATTTAAGTTTAACCTAAAACACTTTCTTTCTTCTTCTCTTTCGTGTGAACTCCTCCCTGTCCCTCCCTCACTCAGTCAGTTGTGCAGCAAGGAAGAAAAGAAACGCCTCCCTCTCTCCCTCACTCAGTCGCCCACCCAGTCCTTCTCTCTCATGCATGGTCAGTGGTCACCCTCGCCTCCCTCCCTCACGCTCGGATCTTCCCTCCCGTAGTCGTGCAGGGAGCACGCCAGCCAGCCACCAACAACAGGAACCTCATCTCCCTTCGTCGGCGCCGCCACAGCGCCAGCACCAGCCAGGCCAGCCTTCTCGTCTCCTCCCAGGCCAAGTCAGTCAGTGACTGTATGAGTTAACCAACCAAATATATAATTTTGGGTATTATGTTTCTAACATTTTTTTGAGCATTTGTTTGTGAGTGAACCAATATTATATCATGATTCAACCGAATATATATATATAAATAAAGAAGATTTATATAGGTATGTGAAGTGAACATTTGTTTGATCATTTGTTTTTGAGTGAACCGAGAATTTATATCAATGATTTAACTGAATAGATATGTATATATAAAAGATTTATATATGTATGTGATAAGAGTTAGAGGGAAGAGAAATAGCCATTAAGATTTAAGAGAAGTTGAAGGTTCATCTTCATTTATCATATTCATAATTTTTTTTTTCACTTTTATTTGAAAATGGTATTTTTGAAAAATTGGCCTTTTTGGCCCAAAACCCCCCAGCCCAACCCGAATTCAACCTGAATCCAACCCGAAAAAACTCGAAACCCGAAAAATTCTGAAAAATTCGGATCGGTTTCGGTACCATTTTTCTCCACCCGAATCCCGCAAAACCCGAACCCGATGAACTCGAAACCCGAAAATCCGACCAGTGTGCACCCCTAACGACCTGTGCTCAGTACTAATGCCGAACTTGACTAGTGAGTCACAAATTCACAGTTAATACCGACACCATTGTCGATTTCTGACTCATGGGTCAGTGCCATACACAAGTAAGAAATGCAACCAGGCATATATAATATGTCAAATATCCAAATGTAGGGCATTCAACATGCTTACTTAACAGTCACTAGCATAATTATGATCATGCACAAATGCATAGACTCAAGCTCTGATCAAACTCATATTCAACATTCATGGCATGCCCTAATCACATGTTTCTCATGCATCACATACTGGGTGTAGTTTTCTTACCTCTGGTTCGAGCGAGAAACAACAATTAAACGAACCTTGAGAATGATCAATCCTTTGATCCCTTAGCGGTCACCTAGTCATAACCATATATAACTTCCAATTAATGAAAATCAACAATAAAAGGGTCTTGACCTAACCTCACTCACGGGACCCCGAATTGTACCCAAACGGTGAGTAGATTCGATCCCGAGCCTTAGGAATTGAAACCCCGAGCCAAAAACCCTCAAAAGTGCCTAAAACAGGAATCTAGAAAAGCAGGGTAGCACTGTAGAACTACCCCTCTAGCGCCCCAGCGCCCTTGGCAGAGTGAAACACCCCCCGGCTAGCGCTGTAGTGCCCATGGATGGGCGTTGTAGCGCTACAACCAGGGTTTTCAACCCTGGTTTTTCCCTCCTTCGACTCCTCCATTTCCAACCTGAAAAACCAGCTTCCAAACTCCATCCAAACCCCCAAATGAACCCAAATACCATATACACAAGCCCTAGGCATCATAACCCAAGTAACCTTAGCCAAAAACTCCCATCAATTCCCATTATCCAACTCAAAAATCCAGTTGAAACTCAATAAGAAAAACAGAGCACGAACAAGAGTTTTAATGGCTAGAAACTCACCTCAATCTCATAATCACACCTTCTTCAATGGTAGAACATAACCCTAGACCATCAAAGCTTGGTTCCTCAAAAAGAGCTTCAAAATTCAAAGAGAAATGAAGGGAAGAAGATGATCGGGAGAAGATGAAGATGATGCTCTGTTTTGGAGGGTTTCTACAACTTTCCTTGGTCATATATATCCTTAGGGTGAAAAGACCATATTGCCCCTAAGCCTAATTAAAACATTTAACAGCCACTAAGGGCAAAATCATCCTTTCCCACCTATCTCGTTAATCATAATTAACACCCTCCAATTCTCGTTATTCTCCATATTCTCAAATGCTAATAAATCATATCCCATTACCCTTTAATTCCTGGTAATGTTCTAATCCTCAAATTACCCTGAGACTCACCCCGAGCCCCGAGATTAACCCCATTATGACCAGACCGATAACTTGCATTCAAAGATCGTCTCATGCTGAATGGCTCAAAAAAATCCACATATAATGTGGTGTTATTTATAATTCACCAACATGCATGAAAATACACAATTACACCCTCAACAGGCCAAATTACCAAAATGCCCTTATAATGAAAAATGGACCCATATACATGCTTTTATCATCATATTATAATATAATTCACATAAACATGCATTTAATCATTTAATAACATAATAAATCAATTATGGCCCTCCCGGCCTCCTAATCAAGGTCCTAAACCTTATTAGGGATTTTGGGGCATTACACTTTTGCACACAATATTGGAAATGATTGTTGATGGCATAGTGGCTCAAAACTATCTTCAAAGTCTCTTTGTCTTTGTAGATTTGAGACAAAGCGATCTCTTGGTCGTGCTTGTTGTTGATCACCACATCTTCATCAATGTCAATCACTTCTTCTTCATCATTTCTTTTGTCTAGCATTTCTATAATCTGATTGCAGACCAAGTTTGTATAATCAAAAAAGTCTGCAACCTCTTTGGCACCACAATCAACAATTGGTTCATCATCTGAATTTGACGCCTCTCCTTCTGCTTGTGCAACTTCATTATATAGTTGATAATTTGTTGTTGTACTCCTAGTTGAGAAGAACGATTGCTTAATTGAGTTGATCTCAATTGTGAGGCACAATGGATATTTTGTTAAATTTATTTAATAGGTCAAGTTATTGACTACAGATTTAATCAGAGGTTATGTACCCAAGGCTGGTAATGAGACCCGGTGGTGATTTTACCGAGGCTGGGAATTACAACCAGGGTGTGAGTTTTTCACATGCCCCTCAGAATTTCCAGCAAATGTTTACAGATGTGAAATTAAGATTGCAGAGGCAAGAGGAAGAGATTAGGTGTTTGAAACAACAGCAGACTCTGTCAGGGAACACCTCTTCCTTTATTACGCCAAGAGTGGCACCAGTATTGGCTCAACCTAAGGTTGAGAACAGATGGGAATTTCTTTGTGGAAGATTCCAAGAGTATTACCCTCCATCCTTTGAGGGAGGCCTAGATCCATTCAGAACTGAGCAATGGATGGGCATGATCAGTTCCATCCTTGATAGTATGGGAGTGGTAGGTCACGATAGGGTGATCTGTGCTACATATGTATTGCGGGATGATGCCCGGACATGGTGGGAAGTGGTATCCCAGACACGAGATACAGTTGTGATGGACTGGAAATAATTTAGGCAGCTGTTTAATGAAAAATATTAATGTGATGCAGCCAAGACTGCTAAGATGAATGAGTTTCTGAACCTGGTTAAGGGAAATGCAACAGTAACCAAGTATGTTAACAAATTTGATGGGTTGGCCAAGTTTTCTTTTGATATGGTACCCACGGATGTAGCTCAAAATGAGCGATTTATCCAGGGATTGAATCCTAGAATAGCTCAGGGCGTTGGAGTCGCCCCAGTGTCTGAAATCTCTACCTACGCTCATGTGGTAGGGAAGGCTCTTGCTGTTGAGAGCACATGAAATGAGATTATAAAGGAGAGTGCCGGAGAGCACGGAGCTCAGACAGTGATACCTCCATTTATTGGATTAAGCAAGAACAAGGATTGGAAAGTTTACCCAGAATGCACTCGGTGTAAGAGGCATCATCTGGGAGAATGTCAAGCAAAGGCATGATTCTTTTGTGGGATAGTTGGGCACCTTAAGAGGAATTTCCCAAGGCGAAGGAAGGATGAGAAAAAAAGGAGTGGACAACTCGACTCCAGCTCGAGTGTTCGCTCTGATGCAGTCGGAGATTGAGACTGAGGCTGAGGCTGGTTCCTTAGTGGTGGCAGGTCAACTTTCTAGTTCTGATTTTTGTGTTGTGCTGACTGGTTTTGGTGCCATGTTGTTCTTTGCTTGTTGCATATAGAGAGGCATAGAGTTGATATGCAGATTACATTGTTATGTTGTGATGATAATGTGATACTCTATTGGTAATTGTTGATGCGGTTTTTTGCCAACAGTGTATTACGTAATTAGCTGGAATAAACTAGTGCTTAAGGATAAATCGTAGTAAGAATAATGACTCTTAAGGATGCTTAGAATGATATAGTAAGAACACTCATTCCTTTTTACGTGGTTCAGAGGCTAAAATCCCCCTAGTCCACGAGTCGATATTATTACTGTATATCTCTCTATATTTCGACAGAGTATTTGCATTACACAGAAAAAACCCCACCCCTTCCCTATCCAAGGTCTTGGTATTTATAGAAGAACCATCCCAGGACAGGTGCAGGGATCATCACGTGGATACCCATCCTATATGTGACCTGTCCTCCACAAATGATGAATATTACAATATATATTAAGGAATGGTCTAATTATTAGGCAAAATTGATCATGGGTCGTCTGGCATAATCAGACATGTGATGCTTGATCATGCACGTTTATGTTACGTGTCCGAGAATTTAGGGATAACGGACATGTAATGTCTGACCACGCACGTTTATAAATAATGTATCCAGGTTTATAAAGACTCCTGGACATGGTAGGTTGTCAGAGTACTACGACCTGAACATAACGCCAACTCGTGCCCAGGATGCTGTGTTTTATATCCATCTCCAGCTCGTGCCTTAATGCTTCGTATTCCTCAGCTCGTGTTATTACTTGGGGAGTCGCACTGCCTTCGTAGAGGAAATACCAACTTGTGGGTCCCTTAGTACTGTTCTTAGCTAGCCAGCTGTACTCGAGCTGCATAAAAGACCTGGGCTGAATATCAGGGCATACATTTTCCCCCTAAGTCCCTGCCCGTGTCTTATGACATCATTCTCTGACTGACACGGTGGGGACTTTTAAACTTCTGTTGTGATTACCCATGTTTGTTCATTACCCGAGTACTGAACATGTGGAATGCCGCGATTGGCGTTTGTTCGGGTTTCGAGGATTGCATTAAATGGCCTGGCCACCTTTTTACTACCGTTTAATCTTTCGAAACATGACCCTCGTATCCCACATTAGCTTGATCAAACGGTCCACGTTTCTTTAGGCCTATTACGTATAAATAGGGCTGGCCATATTCAGTGTTCTTCACCTTTCATTCGAAAATTTTCCTAATTTTCTCTCTTCTGAACTTCAAAATCTCTTCTTCTTTTTCTCATAAAATCCCAAAAATCTACCACCAAAACCTTCGGAAATCCAGTCACCAAGGATCTTTTCAGGAACTCTCCTTCTACATTGCTCATTCCTTTCGTTTAAGAACACACTGTAAGTTTTCTGTTTTACTGGAACTTTTGTTTTACTGGTTTTTGTGTGTTTGTCTTCTTTCTTTATCATGCTAATCTTCACTTCACCGTCATTAGCATTAGGATGTTCCCAAACATTTTTAATACATAGGTTTCAGTTTAGGTTTATTGAGTAGGTCCTAAAATATATCTAGGATTGTGATGTTCATAAACTGGGTAAATCTTTGGGTGATTCCTGGGTAATTTTCAAAAAATATCCATTCGGCATGTAGAAGATGAAAGGTTTTAAGGGTTCGACATTAGGTTGCTTAGGGGCTACGCTTCTTGGGAGGTTTTGCTCTAAACTGCTCCCCAAGGAGGGTGGTGGCCTGATTTTTTGACACACGAATCCCTAAATATAAGGGGTATACTGGGAAACGTAGGCGCGTAGCATAGGTAGCATGTGGCACTACACCGCGGGCTAATATTGCATCAGCTCATGTGTTAGAATCCTCGACCTTTATTATTTCTTGCTTGTACAAAAAATTCTACGTTGCCCACTAAAAATTCCATCGTTCTTGTTCGATAAGCGAGCTGATGGCACCCAAGAAAAGCGCGCCCAAAAAGAACGTAGCTCGCTCGTCGTCCCAGCAAACTCATAAGGGAAAGGAGGTCGTCCCCGATTCCCCCATTCCTGAATTCGGCCCCGTGGTGGAGAAGGAGGTCGCGGTCGCACCTAACGCATTTTTCGAGGCCGAGAGGATAATCTCCAAAATAACGACCCAAGGAAGGGTCAACAAGATCATGCTGTCCCACAACATCGAGGTTGGGACGGGCGTTCTCATCGTCCGACCTCCCCTCGAGAGGGAGAGGAGTTGTGCACCACTTCAGGACGATTTCGTGGCCTGGAGTGATGAACACTTAAAGGTCGGGGCCTTCCTCCCCCTCGACCAGTACTTCGCTGACTTCCTCAACTATGTGAAGTTGGCACCATTCCAACTCCCCCCAAACTCATACCGACTGCTGGCGAGGCTGAAGTACCTCTTCCTAAAGCAGATGTGGGACGTCCCTACCCCTGTGGACATCTTGTAATTTTTCTGCCTCAAGGCTAGCCTGGACCAACAGGGATGAGGCGGCGGGTTCTACTATCTGACTTGCTTCTCGAACTCACCCGCAGTCATCGAGCTGCCCAGCCACCCCAATGACTTAAAAGATCAGTTTTTTATGTCGAACAAGTTTCGCAACTACGAGCACCGGTACTTCAACCGCCCTTGTAAGTTTCCTTTCCTTTCTTAGCTCGTAGAATTATTCTTTTCATACTTAGTCTTCTCGCGTGTATGCTAACTGGAGTATCTTAGTGCAGCCATTTTTGCAAGGACAGCCAAATCAGTGACCCTTGGGGGTCAATACGATACCTTGGCGGGGCTTCTGCCCAGTGAGAAGGACTACCGCCAGCTCGTGTCTGATGACACGATGTTAGCGTGTAAATTAATTTCTAAAGGCTAGACTTTGGCCTTCAGGAGGACGCGGGCTAATTTCCTGATAGCCAGCGAGCTAGTGCCCATCCCAGAGGGAGGCACTGCTGCCGACACCGGCGAGGAGGCAGAAGAGGATGAGGTGCTGCTCGTTCGGAAGAGACGAGCTCCTGAGGCCGCTTGGAACCCTGACGCGGACCGAGCTCTATTGGGGGCAGCAGCCGGTCCCTCCGACCAAGGTAACCCATACCCTTTTAGGGATCTAGATAGGGTTTCCGCCGACCTTAGGCTAGTTAGGTTTAACCCCAACCAACTCGTACATTGCCAACCTAGAGATCCTGCCTACAACACAACCTTGCTTCAGCGTGTGGACCAATTAGTGGTACGATACGACATGGGCCATCCTAGAGGGACTGTAGTCGTAGATAACACTCTATCCTTTAGGTCAGCCATTTTTGAAGAGTATGGGACCAACCTTAGGTCATGGGACTCCCTGCGCTAGGGTATCCTCGAACCTAGACTTAGGCAATATGTAGACGAGTCCAGCCCTGAGCTAAAACCTGAGCCTGAACCTCCCCTAATTCAAGAAATTGTAGATCTAGGCTCTCCCTTTCCTGTAATAGTTCTGAGGCCAGAGGTCGTGGCAATAGACTCCTCTAGCTCGGAGGGTAGGACTCTATAACATCCTTCACATGCATACATTATGTAGATTGATGAATTTGTACACATAGTGACGTGCTTTCCATTATTTTTCAGGTGAGGAGATGGCACAACGAGGGGAACCTGACATCCACGCGATGTTCCAGGAAGGGAGATCCAGCTCGAGTCCCCTTGTGAAGAAACTCTGGCCCACATCAAAGAAGACGCCTCCCCCGGCTGCGACTGTTTCCGAATCCCCGGCCAAAGGGAAAGGCCCGGGCTCGGGAGCTCCATCTGCCGCAGCCTAGGAGAAAAGGGGTCCGGCTGCACCTCCTCCTCAATTTCCCTTAAGCCCTGCTTGGGACCAAGGAGCACCAGCTGGTCTCCCATCTCCGATAGCCCCCGTCGCCACTATTCGCATCCCGGTTAACACCCAGGACCTGGAGCAAATTCCAGACACTTTTCAGGGGACTGCCTACGAGACGGCGAACCACGCGGTGGAGCACTTTTATAAGGCCAAGCCCACGGACCTAAGGGTGATCGAGGAGAAGAACCCGGAGAATGTTATGGAATCGGCTCTGGGAATGAACCTTACAGTAAGCACTTTCCTTGACCTGACATTCTTTTTTATTTTTCCTGGCATGTGCCTAACTATTTCCTTGCTTTTTGCAGGCGGTCTTGGCTCAACATCACAGCATAGCTCAGGCCAGGGCCAGGAATGATGAACTTAAGGCCGAGCTCCAGACTGCTCAGGCTGCCCTGACTGCGACTCAAGCTGCCCTCGCCGCTGCTCAACAAGGCGAACAAAGTGCCAAGGCTGCCTTGACAGCAGCCCAAGCAGGCGAGCAGGCGACAAAGGCTGTCCTAGCCGTGGCTCAAAAGGGCGAGCAGGTGGCAAAGGCTGCCTCGGCTGCCCTTCAGGCCGAGCTCGTGGGGGCCAAGGCCAAACAGCTGGAGGCCGAGGCTGCTATTCAGGAGGAAAAGAAGGCCTCGACATCCTCCATGGAGAGCATGATGTACCACTGCTGGGCCTTCAATCAGGACGGCAACTTCTCCTTCATAGCCTCTGAAGTGTGGGAGCACTACCTCGAGAAGTTCAAGGCTCGGCTTCAACAAGAGCTGTCGTTTGAGACTGGGGAGGCCTCTGCCGCTGGCGAGCAAGAGACTGAGGAGGTGACGTCCTCAGAGTGGCCTGGAGGGTCTTAGTTTTTATTTGCCTTCATTTATTTTACATGTTATTTTTTTGTAAACGTTTAGTACGAGGTTATTTTCCTCGAGACAATTTATCTATAATTTCAGTATCTGTTTTTTATTTATTCCTTGATTTCCTTCTAGTGCTTCATGACTTTTACGTTTAAAACCTTAGGAAATGACTCTTAGGTCGAGATAGATACTTTAATTTTGGCCGTAACCAAAAATGATGATTTATATCCTACCTGTAAGTATCAAGCCTTGAACCCAGTTGTATCCGGGGTTTTAATTAAAAACTTAGTTCGCGTTAGTTTTATCGACACCTCGTTTTTTTTAGAAAAAACTAGTTAATCAATTTTACCAACTTCTAAATTTCGGAACATGGTCGTATCCAGGATATTTAATTAAAACTTAGTTCGTGTTAGTTTTATTGACACCTCGTGTTTTTTAGAAAAAAAACACTGGTTAATCAATTTTACCAACTTCTAAGTTTCGGAACCTGGTCATAGCCAGGATATTTAATTAAAACTTAGTTCGTGTTAGTTTTATTGACACCTCGCGTTTTTTAGAAAAAACATTGGTTAATCAATTTTACCAACTTCTAAGTTTCGGAACCTGGTCGTATCCAGGATATTTAATTAAAACTTAGTTCGTGTTAGTTTTATTGACACCTCGCGTTTTTTAGAAAAAAACACTGGTTAATCAATTTTACCAACTTCTAAGTTTTGGAACCTGGTCGTATCCAGGATATTTAATTAAAACTTAGTTCATGTTAGTTTTATTGACACCTCACGTTTTTTTAGAAAAAACACTAGTTAATCAATTTTACCAACTTCCAAGTTTCGGAACCTGGTCGTATCCAGGATATTTAATTAAAACTTAGTTCGTGTTAGTTTTATTGACACCTCACGTTTTTTTAGAAAAAATACTCGTTAATCAATTTTACCAACTTCTAAGTTTCAGAACCTGGTTCTCGGGTTATATGCCCCCCAAGTAATCAGGAAGTGAACTTTCTAGGTTACTTTGGACCAATGCTACCATCCGAACTAACACACAGATGAAACCATACAAAGATACAAAAAAATATACCATAATTTTTATTTCTTAAATTAAATGGCTTTTATAATCGAGCCTTACATAGACAGGTGGTTTGATCATTGATAGTACTTTTTTAAATGCATAGCATCCCAGGTCCATGGAACTGTTTCTCCTTTAAGTCGAACCAATTTGAAAGTTCCCTCCTGTATGAATTCCACTATCTAATAGGGCCATTCCTAGCTCGGACCCAAGGCACCATCTTTGGGGTCCTTGCCTGCTAAAAATACCCTTCGGAGTACTAGGTCGCCTAAACCAAAGATACGCTTCTTGACCTTTGAATTAAAATAACGAGTGATTTTTTCCTGATAATGCGCGAGCTGTAGCTGCGAATCTTCTCATTTTTCATCAATTAGGTCGAGGGACGCGCTGAGTAATTCGTCATTCCGCTCTGGCTGAAGGTCTGGAGCCTATGCGTGGTTATCTTTGTTTCAACGGGAAGAACGACCTCACTCCCGAAAGTCAGGGTGAATGGGGTGTGCCCCGTAGAATTTCAGTGAGAGGTCTGGTATGCCCATAGTACCTGCGGGAGCTATTCAGGCCAGATTCCCTTAGCCTCGTCTAACCTCTTCTTAAAGCTTGCTTTGAGAGTTTTATTTATGGCCTCGACCTGCGGGTAGGCCACTGAGGAGAAGCTTTTAATTATGTCGTGTCTTTCACAAAATTTGGTGAAGAGATCGATGTCGAACTGGGTTCCATTGTTTGATACAATCGTTATTGGCAGTCTGAATCAGCAAACAATATTCTTGACCACGAAGTCGAGGACTCTTTTTTGAGGTGATTGTTGCCAGGGGCTCTGCTTCCGCCCACTTCGTGAAATAATCAATGGCCACCATGGCATAGCGAACTCCTCCTTTCCCCATTGGCAGGCTCCAATTAAATCAATTCCCCACACCGCGAATGGCCATGAGGATGAAATCTTTTCAGCTCGACCGGTGGAGCTCGGGCGACTGTGGAAAATCGCTGACACTTGTCACATTTTTTTGACATAGGAGATGGAGTCCTTTGATAACGTGGGCCAAAAGTACCCCTGCCTTAATCTTTTTAAGGCCAGGTTTTGCCCCCCAGCGTGATCCCCATAGAAGCCTTCATGCACCTCCTGCAAAATAGTTTTGGCTTCCTCTGGTAGAACACACCGCAGAAGGGGAAAGGAATGGCCACGTCGGTACAGCGTCCCATCTATGATTGTATACCTTGGAGCTTGATAGAGTATTCTCCTCGCGTATTTTTGCTCGTCAGGCAATTTACCTGTCGTAAGATACTCTATTATGGGAGTCATCCAGGTCGGCCTGATATCGATCATCTTGACCTCCATCGCACTTTCTGCCATGCTCAGACTTTCCAAGAATTCCACTGGTACTATGCTCAGAGTTTCGGGTTCTTTGGAGGAAGCGAGCCTAGCCAGAGCGTTGACATTGGTGTTCTGCTCACGAGGGATCTGCTTGACTAGGCCATATTCAAACCTGTATATCTCCTTCTTTACCTTGGCCAGGTAAGCCGCCATCTTAGTCCATCGTGCTTGATATTCCCCAGACACTTGGTTTACCACGAGCTTGGAATCGCTGTAACATTGGACAGCCCTAGCCTTCAACTCCTTCACCACTCTAAGCCCGGTCAACAAGGCTTCATACTCGGCTTCGTTGTTGGACTCCACGAACCCGAACCGCAGCGCAGAGTGGAAAGGATGCCCTTCTGAGGATATTAAGATGATCCCAGCTCCGGACCTGTTCTCGTTAGTCCACGAAGATTCTCCATAATTCCTGCACTGGTTCTCTCAAGGCTCCTCCTGGAATCCAGTGCATTCAGCCATGAAATCAGCCAGGGCTTGGCTTTTGATCGTAGTTCGGGGTACGTACAGTATCTCGAACTGGCTGAGTTCGACCGCCCATTTCAACAGACATCCCGATGTCTCAGGTTTCTGCAGCACCTGCCTTAAAGGTTGATCGGTCATGACGTGGATTGAATGGGATTGGAAATACGGCCTAAGCTTCTTGGAGGCCATAATAAGGCAGAACGCCATCTTTTCCATTAGAGGATACCAAGATTCTACTCCGAGAAGTATTTTTCTTATATAATATAATGGCTTTTGAACTCGATCCTCCTCCCGGACTAGCACGGCGCTGGCCACACTTTTCGTCACTGCTAAATAAAGGAAAATGGGCTCCCCTGCCGTTGGCTTAGACAACACTGGTGGTTCAGCCAAATGTGTCTTTAGATCAAGGAAAGCCTGCTCGCACTCATCAATCCATTCAAACTTTTTGTTACCCCGGATGTAACGCCCCAACTCCAGGGACCGCTACAGTGCACATTGCAAACAGTGCTAAACTCGCTAATCGAGTCGTTTGGCCATAAACGTGTAACTAAGTGTGATTAGCGGTTTAGGAGTTAAAAACTTTGGTTAAGATATAACGTTTCACTAGAACGTTTACTGTATACATTGGGATCCCAAAAATATAATTTCAGAGTTTATTACAAGAAAGTGTTTACAACAGGCCGTTCTAAGCGGCAAAACAGGGTTCAGCCCTAGTTCCACTTTCAAACCTCACCCAAGTATTGGTCGAGCAGTTGCATATGTACACGTCATCACCTAAGCTCTCCAACTCAAGGATGGTCCAGCTTCCTTTTGCCTTTACCTGCACCACAAAGCACCCGTGAGCCGAAGCCCAGCAAGAAAACTCATATGCTCATAAACAGTCATATCATGATACCAAATCATATCTGGCATGGCTAGCATTCATAGCTCTATTCAGCATGCAAATGAATTTGAACAGGTGTTGGGGTATCCAGGATAAGAAGTCCTGGCCTTCTGATTGGAGGACTATCAAGTCAATCCTAATTAGATGAGTGTCGTAACACTAGAGGTTCTGATAAACCATGCTGAGTGACCAACAAGCAAGTCACTAGGGGCCTCAATGCCCAAGCCATGCATATGATGATCAAAATGATCATACAGAGCTCATAGCGCTGATCAAATGAGTGAATATCACTTGAGGTTCTGGTAAACCATACTGAGTGACTGACAACCAAGTCACTAGGGGCCTAGTGCCCATAGCCGTGTAACGACACCGTTACCTAGGCTTTCCTGCAATGGCTCTTATCAACTGAGTGACTGACAAGCACGTCACTGGGGCCCGGTGCCCATAGCCACGTGACCTAACAGTCACGGGGTTCGCTGGCCCTTGCTCTAAATGACTAGCCTTTGGCTAGATAAATGCTTGTTTATATTCATCGAACTTGAGGTCAGTCCTACATTAATGCTCTTTGAGTCATTCAATGTAGAGGGTCGATTAGGTCCAATCGACATAGCTTGCACTACACACTAGGGTTGTCATGACTAGTGAGTTAGCACAACGTGACTAGTGCCCAGTACCACTGCCGAACCTGACTAGTGAGTCACGGCTTCACAGTTGATACTAACACCTTTGCCAATTCTGACTAGCAAGTCAGCCCTGTGTGACCAGTGCCTAGTACCACTGTCGAACCTGACTAATAAGTCACAGCTTCACAGTTGATACTAACACCTTTGCCAATTCTGACTAATTAATCAGAGCCATGCATGAGTAAGCAATGCTATCAATGTGTATCATATGCCAATTATCCAAGAATAGGGCATTCATCATGCTTACTAAACAGTTGCTAGCATAATTATGATCATGCACAAACACAGAGACTCAAGCTCTGACCAATTTCATATTCATCATTCATGGCATGCCCTAATCACTTGTTTCTCGTGCATCACATGCATCACACTTAATCATCCAGCATGCCTCAGCAATAACCATATGCAAATGGGCAAGATTGCCAAGCATTCATTATGCTATCAATGTTTACATTTAAACATTCAACATGCATCAATCATAACCATGCATGTCACACATGGGGTGCAGTTTTCTTACCTTTGGTCCAAGCACAGGTTACCAACAAATGAGCCACAAGCACGATCCTGATTCAAAGTCTCTAGTGTTAACCTAGTCACAACCACAAATGATGATCCAATGAGTTCAAGTTCTAAAACCAACCCATGAACTAAAACTTAGCCTCCAAGACATCAATCCTCACTAATCCGGGTAGTAGGAATGATCCCGAGGCCTAAAACCATGTTTCCGGGGTCAAAACTAGCAAACGGGGTGAAAACAGGGCAAGGGCTACGGCCCTAGCACCTTGGGCCGCGGCCCCCAGGGTTCTCTGAGGCTAGGGCCGCGGAGCCCAGCAAGGCCAATTTCCTGACACCTGCTTCTTCGAACTAGGGCCGCGGCGCTCAAGAACAGGGCCACAGCCCAACTTCGGGGCAGTCATTTTTCCTTCGTTTTAACCTTTTAAAACCTCCCAAAAACATGTCTAAGCATTCCAAAATCATTAAATCAAAGTTCCCAAACTCCCCAATGGTCCAAAACCACCAAAACCCAAGGTTCAAACCAACCAAAAACTCAACAATTAACAAAGTCCGATTCTAAGTTTAGAAACTTTAAAAACTTCAAACTTCAAACTTGAATTACCTCTGATTGAGTTGTTTCCAACTAAATCCTCCGGATAATAAGCTTCTAATTCTCCTTAGGATTGCTATGCCTCGATCCTCGCTTGATTCCGAGTCCTAGAACTCAAGTTATCTTCGAAAATGCGATCGAGAACGAAAATGGAACTTTAGGGAGAGAGAACGTACAGAACGTTTATTTTCTTTCTTAAAAGGTTACTTCAAGCTTAAGTAGCTTCCAATAAAACCTAACGCTCGGGGTCCCGAAAACACCCCCGGGGACATTATAGTCAAAACTTCCAGAATTTCCCCCTGGTCTTACTAACTCCGAATTTATCACCAAATATTAATTCCCATTACTCAATAACTCGGTAATGCTCTAAATACCCCTTGACTTAATCCAAGTCAAGCTTAAACCCCGTTGTGACTTTCCCACTAGCTTACCTCCTAGGATCGTCTTGTGCTGGGTAACCCTGGCATAACCAAATAATAATAAAGCACCACGTCCATTTCACATATATGCCAAAAATGCCCGAAATGGCCAAAATATGAACATCACCCAATTAATCACAAATGGGTTCACATGCATATTTAATACACCTAAACATGCATATTATCATTAAATAGCATAATAAATCAATTATGGCCCTCCCGGCCTCTTAATCAAGGTCCTAAACCTTATTAGGAAATTTGGGGCATTACACCGGAGCAGGTTGTAGAATGGCAAACACTTGTCGGTGGACTTAGAAATAAACCGATTAAGGGCTGCCACTCTTCCTGTCAGACTTTGGACATCTTTATGCGACTTGGGAGAAGGAATTTCAAGCAGGGATCTGATTTTGTTGGGATTCGCCTCTATCCCCTTGGTGTTGACTATGAATCCTAGAATTTTTCCCGATGCCACTCCGAAAGTACAGTTTTGGGGGTTTAACCTCGTACTGTACCTCCTTAGGATACTAAAACATTCCTTCAGATCAGAGACATGGTTATCGGTAGTTTTTGACTTGACCAGAACATCATCAACATACATTTCCATATTTTTTCCGATCTGATCAGCGAACATTCAGTTGAACAATACACGTTGGTTGGAGTCATAAAGCTAGTATGCTCTTGGTCTGTGGGATTCATAGTGATCTGGTTATATCCAGAGTATGCATCCATGAAGGACATGAGCTCGTGCCCTGCGGTGGCATCCACCAATTGGTCAATCCTTGGCAAAGGGAAACAGTCCTTGGGACAGGCTTTGTTCAAATCAGAGAAATCGATGCAGGTCCGCCATTTTCCATTTGGCTTTGGGACCAGGACATGATTGGTGACCCAGATTGGGTATTTAGCCTTGCGAATAAACTCGCACTTCAAAAGACGAGCTACTTCTTCTTCCAGGGCCTCAGCTCGGGTTGTACCCAGACGCCTCTGTTTCTGGGATTTTGCAGGCATGCTTTTGTCCAAGTTAAGGGTATGCATGATGACACTCGGACTGATCCCTATCATGTCTTCATGGGACCAGGCAAAAACTTCAAAAATTTCCTGTAAAAATTTTACCAGCTCCGCCTTTCTTTCAATGTCAAGGTTCTTCCCGAGTTTTTCCATCCTCGAAGCATCTTTGGGATCGATGTTTACTTGTAGATTCCAAGAACTTTACTTAGCTAATTATTTAGTAGTATTATAGTATGTATAGTATTATCTTTGTAACTGTAGATTTTTGGTTCAGACCGGGAATTATTTGGACACTCATAGTAGTACTTATAGATTTTCTAAGTTTAACCTATAGTTTAAGAATATTAAGTTTAACCTAAGGTTTGATTATATGACTGATATTAAGGATAATATTTGTTATACTATAAGGTTTAGATGAGGACTAATAGGATTTTAAGCACATGTTATGAATGGATGATTAAGAATTAAGTATTTTGAGGATTAAATTTAATAAGGAGTAAAGTTTGAATGCTATAGGATCAGTCAGCAGCTTTGAATACGTTGAGGGCTTAGTCAAGGCTGTTTACTCCATTCAAACTTAGCTAAAAATGTGTAATTTCGTGTTTAAATAATCAGCGAATGCCGATATATCACAGCTATAGGGGGCGATATATCGCAGCACGTAGATACGGAAAACACGAAATGATGCACGGTCGCCTCGGGCATACTGGCCCAGGAGATATATCGCCTACAGGGGGCGATATATCGCCTCCTTCAGCATAATTCAAATATTTTTGAATTCTTTTTCCTTTCAGCCATTCAACTTCTTCATAAGTCCAGCATCTTTTGAACGAGTCTTCAGCCTCTGCTGAACGATTATTCAAATTATTTTCACCTAAAAAGCTATTATTTTTATTCAAGTAAAATCAAGATCCTTTCATTCCTAAACTCTATAAATAGGACCTAGTACCCAGCCATTATTCATCTTTTGCTCTAAGTTCAGAGGCTGCAAGTGCTAAGTGAGTGTGAGAGTATAAACACCTGGGTTTGGGAATCATAAGCTTGATCATCATAAGCTTATCAAACACTTTGGGAAGTAAGGTTTTAGAGTATTTCGGTTTGAGGTATAGATTGGTCTTACAAGTCTTCAAGGTAATCTAAAACTCTAGTTCAATTCTGTATTTGTTCTTTTAAGTTCTCATAATCTTCTACTCAGCCTCTAACCTTAATCTTTATTTTGGTTAGGAAATCCAAGTTCTTGAGCACATAAGTTTTGGTAAGTATGTTTCTCAATAGTTTAGTCTTCCCATTCCTTTTCATCTCTTTTTCTTCATTAGACTCACTCTTTTTCATAATGATTATTAGGAGTGTTCCAAAGTCCCAGCACTGTCCACATATTCCGGTAACTTTGGTAAGGAAAATAGGATAGAAATGCATATGTTATATGTCTTATATGTTATCTTATGTTTCTTATGTTATGATATGTATGTTGTAGGCTTGGGCATATGACCCATATGGCTAACAAGACCCCAATAGATTATGGGCATATGACCTACTTAGCTAGTAGGTCCCCCCCTAATCTCATGGGCATATGACTTGTCTAGTCTATGGGACCCCAAGTAATAATGGCCATTATAATAAGTGTATGTAATAAGTGTTATGATATGTCTTTATGATTATTATGAAATTCCTGTTTATGACTATGAGTTAGATTTTCCTTGCTGGGCATTAGGATCATTCCTTTTTGTTTTATGTGCAGGAAAATAGCTTAGAGGCGGTAAGATTCGTGGACGCTTAGAGAATGTGTATCGATGGTGAATGGATTCAAGGGGTCGAGTGTTCGATTTCGAGGATGTAGTCCTTTCTTTATGGGTTTATATGTAATTTTTCCGCACTTTCTATGTAACTCTTTATTTTAAATTATGTTTTGTTTTTAAGACAATGAGATCCCATATCCTTCTTGATATTTTGTAAGGAACTCTTATTTTTACAAGTTACTTAATAAAATTATGGTATTTTTGCAAATGTAAGTTCTATTAAGGTTTTGGTATGTATAGTTTCATTAATGGTCCAAAAGTCTAGAGTAGTGGGTCATTACATTACTTCTTCAAGTTCTTCAATAGCCTAGAGCTCGAACCTGTCTTTGCCTATTCGGGAATCAATATCCTCACTCGAGGTGGTTCCCCTGCAACTGACTTGATGAGGTTCTTCCATCCCAAGATCAGCTCTGACTTCCTGAGATTCCTTACCCCCATCCTGCACGACCATCGTTTGCTACCCGGGTTGTGATTTTCCCTTCATGGAAATGCTATAGCATTCCCTGGCAGCGAGCTGATCGCCTCTGATAGTACATATTCCCGTAGATGAGGGGAACTTGATCACAAGGTGGCGGACAGAAGTTATGGCTTCAAATGCCATCAGCATGGGCCTACCCAAGATTGCATTGTATGTGGCCGGACAATCGATGACCATAAACTCGAGCAGCTTGGAAACTATTTGTGGCCCCTCCCCCAAGGTTATCACCAACTTGATCGTCCCGATAGTTGCTGATCCCTCGCTGGAGAATCCATACAGCATCATGGAGGTTGCCTTCAGCTCAGTCACGGACAATCCCATTTTCTCCAGTGTGGACCTGAATAGTAGGTTCACAGAACTCCCATTATCAACCATTGTCCGCCTAACTCTCCGATTGTCAAGCTGGGCGGTTATGACCAGAGGGTCGTTATGCAGGAACTGGACATGACTGGCGTCTTCTTCAGTAAAACTGATTGGTTGCTTCTCCAATCGTTGCTGCTTAGATAAACATCGCTCCGGGACGAACTCGACTCCATTGTGAGACCTCAGGTCATTGACATACCTCTTCTGGGTGTGTTTGCTCGTTCCTGCCAGATGAGGTCCTACGGAGATGGTTGTTATCTCTCCCTTTGTTATTAGAGGAGGGGTATATTGATTCACCAGAGCTTCAGTATGATTTTTAGGGGTTTTCGGAGCTGATTGAATGTTTTTCCCAGCGAGCTAATTAGGGGAGATTCGATTCCGGGCATACTGAGACAGAGGCCCAGCCCTGATGAACGTCTCGATCTCATCCTTCAAATGCCTACAGTCATCGGTGTTGTGACCAATGTCATTGTGGAATCGACAAAACTTTGAAGGGTCTCTCTTCGCCCTTTGATTTTTTAGAGGCTCCGGCTTCTTCCACGGAAGGCGGGCAGAATTTGCCAAGAAGATGCGCTCCCTGGTATATGTGAGGTCTGTGTAAGTTGCATAGATTGGTTTGAAATTCTCCATGGGCTTATTCTTCTTTGAACCATTCTGGCAGCCTTCGCCATTTCCCTTCCTCTTGTTTCCTCCCCCCTGGTTATTCTGGGTAACAATTTGAGCCGTAGCTGCAACGTCCGTTACCACTCCAACGGGCTGGGCAGGGACTTGGTTGGTTCCTGTGATCGAAGCTCGCGCCTCTTCCAGGTTGATCCATCTTTGAGCCCTATTCAGGAACTCATCCACGGTGTTGACGCCCTTTCTCTGGATCTCTTTCCACAGGTCGCCTCCAACAAGGATTCCTGTTCTCATCGCCATAAGCCTAGAGCTTTCATCCATGTCTTTAGCTCGCGCAGCTATGTTGGCGAACCTACTCAAGTAAGCTTTCAGAGGCTCTCTGGGCTGCTGCTTTACATTTGCAAGGGAGTCTGCCTTTATCTGAGTTGCTTGAGAAGCCCGGATCGCCCTCTTGAAGTCAGCGGAGAAGCTCTTCCACGAGCTGATAGAATGGTTTTTTCATTGCTTGAACCATTGCCTAGCCGATCCGACCAGAGTTGAGGGGAACACCAAGCACCTTAACTCAGGTCTGACATTATGGGCCATCATTAGGGTATTGAATATCCCCAAGTGGTCAGACAGATCTCCATCTCCGTCAAATTTTGATAAATGGGGCATCCTGAAGCCCGGCGAGTATGGTGTTGCTGCGATGTTGGGGGCGAAAAGCTCGAGTTCGTCCCCTCAGTCATACTCGTCTTTTTCCTTCTTTGACAATAGTCTTTTCATCAGTTCCTCCATCTGGGCCAACCTCTCGAGGGTTGGATCCTTGGTTCCCTAGGGCTGTTCAACAGCTCCCATTTGCCCGTACGCATTTGACGGGTTATTGTCCCTCCAAGTTCGAGCTTGGTTTGGTGGGGCATTCCTGTTATCGCGCAATTCGGAAGGACTTCCCTCATGGTGTGTGCCGCTGACTCCATCGCGAGCTGGATTGGTTCTTTGTGAGTTTAGGCAATCTCGCAGATCGGTATGT